>NC_056737.1:1540747585-1541000085 GCF_019279795.1 Protopterus annectens
GCCACCCTGTGCATCAGACCCATATTACATATTAGCATGTCCCTGCATCCATGGTATAGATAACTGGGATGTGGCACAGTTTGCCAGGAGTCTCACTGGCACCACCAGGCCCAAGGCCAGATGCAGTACTACTCCCTGGTGGTGACTGCTGTCTGCTGAATCCGTGTCTCTAATGGGACCGGCCAGGACCACATGCCCATGGCCTGCTTTATTGTGGTGTGGACAGCACCCTCCCTTTGATAGTGCTGGTGGTACTGCCACTATAGGAGTGTGAATGTGCATGGCCTTGTGGACTCTCAGCTGATCTTGTTGCTGACCTATGTCCACATGGCTGACGCCCTACTCCCACCACATGCTCCAGCACAGACATTGCATGGTTCAGGATTGACAATGTCTCACCCCACCATCTATCCATGACATCAGCATAATAATGTATGGCATCACCAAGGCGGTGGAGGTTATCACGCATGGCAGGAAGTGTTGCATTCATGAACCTGAGCGTCTGACTGGTATTGCATTCAGAATGTGCCTGTGACTCCATAACGGACCAAAGCATGCATCTGGTGACACCTACTGTGACACTTGTGATAGGGGCTTGATGGCAGCAGTCCTCCTTCAAGCACCCCTCTCCATCCTACTGTGTGGGACATAACCTGCTCTATGTATGGCTGGTGTCTACACTCACACTTGCAATAGTTACCACACTAGCCTGTTCCATGCCACCACCCTCCAACTGTCCATTATCTGTGGCTGCTGGGGACTGAGTATGTGTGGGCATACTGACTGTGTGAGGGGACATTGTGGGTGAAAGTGGGATACTGACTGATGACACAGATTCAGCCCCTGACAACCCCACCTGTGCCCCACTATGAGAACCATCATCATCAGAGTCTGCAGAGACAGAAGAACATAAACTGCAAGGAACCACCATGAAAATAAAACTCACGATTTAATAAAAGAAAAACAAGCGCTTTCACGCACACTCAGGTGCACTTCATCAGGTTACATTTAAACAATAAAAAACATCCCTTATATACAGAAACAATCATCACTTATTCAATTAAATAAATCAATTATTACCAATAATTAAAATTACTACAACTTTTCTTAAAAAGGCAATGACATCCTATAAACAAGCATTCAAGCCTTATACATATACATTTAATAAATATATATTATAGATAAGGAAAATTCACTAATTTATCGTAATTTATTAGCGAATCAACATATCACATTCACCAGAGCAGCAGAACCTTAAGGGCGATAGCCTAATTAAGGACGCTCATTTTAATTAAATGTTCGCCCATACCAAACATTAATAATAAAAATATATATGCATAATCTGCCTTAAGGCTTAATTCAGATATATTTGATAACGCTTGTTTAAATAAGAACACTAATATGGTATCACTTTGTTTAAACTCTGTTTGCTTAGGGTAACATGATGTCACCGCTACCCCAAAGTAAACACATAATATCAAATTTATGAACATACAAACATAAAGAAGGAGAAATCATCTAAACGAGTATATAGCAAATACCCATAATCCCTCTTTAAGAAGTCAAAATAATTCCATTTGTTTAAACCTAATTGCTTAAAGCAATATAATATCAAACTATCTTATATTATATATATGATATCTACCTTATAGGCACAAAAATATGAAAATACCATGCTATGTATATATATATATATATATATATATATATATATACATCTATTAATATTATCCAAGTGCATAATCAAACTTATTTATGTTACTAGTGTATACATACTAGACTGCGCATTATGCAATCAAAACATATGTCATGTGACCAATGTATAAAGCAACCTATCTAGAGCATATACAGACATTTGATTTCTAAATAAATTAAAATTATCAGAGTGGGTATGTATCAACCTAGCATCTAAATAAAATATAATAGACAACATGTTCAAAACCATTTAACAGTTCGATGTAATTACATCATACAAATCCTAAAAGCGCCGGTCAAATACTAATAGTGGAGTTAAGTCCTGGTTCTATGTGAGCTTTTAAATTTAGAATCCATCTTAATTCACATAGTTCAAGTGTACCCAGATGATCTCCTTCTCTTCTATTATGGTTCACTACCTGAACTACTCTAAAGCTAAAACCATGTTGAGGACAATTATAACAGTGCGTGGCCAGGGCATTAGTAAGGTTATTTTTCTTTATATCGTAGGTGTGGTTATATATACGATCTCTTAACCTACGTGAGGTCATCCCTACGTAGTAAGCATCACACATGTTACATGTGGCCAAATATATAACATTACGGGTGTCACAGGTGGCATAGAATGTCGGTTTGAAAACCATGCTTATACCTGGAATTTCAAAACCTTGTGATATAGATATATATTTACATATAGAGCATTTTTTGCAAGGGTAAGTACCCGTTTTGTATTTAGTTCTAATATCAACAGACTGAATATCCATCCTTTCCTTACATAATAACCTCTTAAGGTTTAGACAATTACTAAACCTAAAGACAGGCTCTTTCCCAACTATTTGCAATAGCAAGGGGTCCAGATGCAAAATTTTCCAATTATTCTTAATAATCTTTATAATATGTTCCACATCATTAGTATATTTAACTCCAAAGGCTAAATATTTTTCATTCCTTCCTAAATTATGGGTATAACTTCCTCTCTTCTTATGTGTGGAAGTTTCAAATAATGTCTCAACAATTTTATAAATCATATTTAATGGGTATCCCCTATCAATAAAGCATTCCCTCTGATATTCTATCAACCTCAGAGCATCCTGTTCATTACTACAGAGTCTGAGTATTCTGATCATTTGGCCTTTTACGATATTACGAAAGATGTATCGTGGATGTAAACTATCAAAGTGCAGAATGCTGTTTTTCCAGCATGATTTCCTGTACAATGTGGTGGCTATGCTGTTATCGATCTCTTTCGTGATGGTAATGTCTAGAAAATTCACTCTTAAAGTTGGAAATTCATAAGTGAAACTTAGGAACGAGGTAGTAGATTCCATGTAGAGTATAAATTCATGTAACGAATCTGGGCCACCATTCCAAAACAACAGAATGTCGTCTACAAAACGTCTATACAAAATGATGTTCTTAAACCTTATATTATTAAAGATGAAATCCTTCTCCCACTGATAAACTGCCAAGTTAGCATATGCATTAGCACAGGGAGTGCCCATGGCCACTCCCCATGTTTGAGCAAAGACTTGGTTTTCAAATAAGAAGATGTTATTATTTAAGACTAGATCAAGTAGACAACAAATTGTCATTTGTTCATTACTATCCATGGTCCCATATTCAACAAGGCAAGTTCTTATGGCATCAAGGCCATAATCATTAGGAATGCTGGTAAATAGATTTTTAATATCCAGAGTTACCATTAATGTATCTTTGCATATATTATTCCTTATTGTATCATGTTCCAGATCACGTAAAAGGTCATAGGTATTTTTTAAAATAGTAGGAATTGTGTTAACCAGTGTGCCTAACTTAGATTGTATATATAGTGAGGCGTTCTCTGTTACCCAATGTCCACCAGACACTATAGGGCGTAGAGGGGGTGGATCTTCCCCTTTATGCATTTTTGGAAGCCCTTTGATTTTAGGGATCAATGGAGAATCTATTATTGGAAAATCATACAAAGATTTATCTATGCATCTAGTCATGAGCATGTCATATATAGTATCATGCACATAGTTTATAATAGATTCTACTTTTGATCTATCTAATAATTTATAAGCCATGTCATTATTGAGCATCTTCTGCATTAGTTCTAAATAAAAGCAGGTATCCATAGCAACAACCCCTCCACCCTTGTCTGCTGGTTTAAACACAATTTCTTTATCATTAGACAAACCATCTAAACAGCATTTCTGCACATGATTCAGGTTCACATATATGCCTTTATGTTTCTTTTCTTTAAAATAAGAATAAATATAATTCTCACAAGAACGCATAAAGCATTCGACAGTATTAGGCATTGGTGGTACAAAACAGCTTTTTCTCTTGTATACCTGCGAACCGTAGTCCGAACTAGTGTTGTTTGTAATAGTATCTTTAAACAGTACCTTTAGTGATATTTTTCTCGTAAAAAGGCGTAAAGCTATCAGAGTATCAGAGAGCGTGCTTCCCCTAGAGGGGATAAACGATAGACCTTTGTTCAGGATGAACTGTTCATCAGTAGAAAAAGTTCTAGATGTTAAATTAAAGAACAGGCAGTTTAATTTCTTGTTTTCCTCCTCGACTCTGGAACTTCCCCCGATATCTTCCTCTTCACTCTCCCCCGACTGGTTGAGCGTGCTTGCACTCTGCTCTTGTATGGGAGGGGGAAGTTTAAAGGCACAGGAGCCATATAGGAGTTCAATGTAATATTAGCCTTAGGTCTAGCTCCCAGGTTTTCATTGTTAATAAAACATTGTTGATTACATGGAATAGAAGCATTGGAAAGGGTGACTTCTCCGGTTGGTGTATCACCCAAATGCTCATCATTCATTGGGCAGACAGTTGAGAGTTCAGTAGACACAGCTGGGTCAATAGCTGTCGATTGTAATGTGGCCAAAGAGTTAGTAGGTTCCATTTCATTTTTATGATTAACTCTCGGCCATATAAAAATACGGCCCATCTGAAAATCTGAACAATCACGTCTCAGTTTCCTAAGCTTGATCTGCTCAAGTCTATTACTATAGAGGGTGAGTTGTCTACACATATTGTTAATCTTAGAAATACAAAAGTCAGTTTTATAGCTCATGGTAAGGCATTTGTATTGCTCTTCAACTTTACTTATCAGGTCTGTCTCTATGGGTGAAAAATAGTCTATTAAAAGATGGATATACTTGTTACCGAAGTCGATGTTCAACTGTTGCCATCTCCGTAACAATTCCGGATGGCTGTCCCCATAGCTGGGCATGCACAAAACCCGCATGCCACGCGGAATCACCTTGAAGTGGAGACAGGCTTCCAAATGCCTTCTTTGCCATATGAGTCTATGGAGCTGGTATAAGTCATTCTCCAGGCTCTTTAGAGACCCATAAAAATCATGTAAATTTTCAATACTATTAGTTACCATTTTAGGAGTATCACATTTAATGTCCAGGTTGAGTAGCGGGTTTTCCCGTTGATGAAATAAACAATTCCAGCTATCGGTACCTCCTGTACCTGTTGGATTGTAGTCGAGTTCAATGTTAGGCACATCCATCACGTAACAGTCAGCCAAGCAAAGAAACAACAGTAGTATTAGCAGCAAACAAAAGCCGACCATTCAAAGGTTCCTTCCACCACAAACGCCGAAGCATATAACTTAAGAAGAACATAAACTACAAGGAACCACCATGAAAATAAAACTCACGATTTAATAAAAGAAAAACAAGCGCTTTCACGCACACTCAGGTGCGCTTCATCAGGTTACATTTAAACAATAAAAACCACCCCTTATATACAGAAACAATCATCACTTATTCAATTAAATAAATCAATTATTACCAATAATTAAAATTACTACAACTTTTCTTAAAAAGGCAATGACATCCTATAAACAAGCATTCAAGCCTTATACATATACATTTAATAAATATATATTATAGATAAGGAAAATTCACTAATTTATCGTAATTCATTAGCGAATCAACATATCACATTCACCAGAGCAGCAGAACCTTAAGGGCGATAGCCTAATTAAGGACGCTCATTTTAATTAAATGTTCGCCCATACCAAACATTAATAATAAAAATATATATGCATAATCTGCCTTAAGGCTTAATTCAGCTATCTTTGATAACGCTTGTTTAAATAAGAACACTAACATGGTATCACTTTGTTTAAACTCTGTTTGCTTAGGGTAACATGATGTCACCGCTACCCCAAAGTAAACACATAATATTAAAAATTTACGAACATACAAACATAAAGAAGGAGAAATCATCTAAACGAGTATATAGCAAATACCCATAATCCCTCTTTAAGAAGTCAAAATAATTCCATTTGTTTAAACCTAATTGCTTAAAGCAATATAATATCAAACTATCTTATATTATATATATGATATCTACCTTGTAGGCACAAAAATATGAAAATACTATGCTATGTATATATATATATGTACATCTATTAATATTATCCAAGTGCATAATCAAACTTATTTATGTTACTAGTGTATACATACTAGACTGCGCATTATGCAATCAAAACGTATGTCATGTGACCAATGTATAAAGCAACCTATCTAGAGCATATACAGACATTTGATTTCTAATTAAATTAAAATTATCAGAGTGGGTATGTATCAACCTAGCATCTAAATAAAATATAATAGACAACATGCTCAAAACCATTTAACAGTTCGATGTAATTACATCATACAAATCCTAAAAGCGCCGGTCGAATACTAATAGTGGAATTAAGTCCTGGTTCTATGTGAGCTTTTAAATTTAGAATCCATCTTAATTCACATAGTTCAAGTGTACCCAGATGATCTCCTTCTCTTCTATTATGGTTCACTACCTGAACTTCTCTAAAGCTAAAACCATGTTGAGGACAATTATAACAGTGCTTGGCCAGGGCATTAGTAAGGTTATTTTTCTTTATATCATAGGTGTGGTTATATATACGATCTCTTAACCTACGTGACGTCATCCCTACGTAGTAAGCATCACACATGTTACATGTGGCCAAATATATAACATTACGGGTGTCACAGGTGGCATAGAATGTCGGTTTGAAAACCATGCTTATACCTGGAATTTCAAAACCTTGTGATATAGATATATATTTACATATAGAGCATTTTTTGCAAGGGTAAGTACCCGTTTTGTATTTAGTTCTAATATCAACAGACTGAATATCCATCCTTTCCTTACATAATAACCTCTTAAGGTTTAGACAATTACTAAACCTAAAGACAGGCTCTTTCCCAACTATTTGCAATAGCAAGGGGTCCAGATGCAAAATTTTCCAATTATTCTTAATAATCTTTATAATATGTTCCACATCATTAGTATATTTAACTCCAAAGGCTAAATATTTTTCATTCCTTCCTAAATTATGGGTATAACTTCCTCTCTTCTTATGTGTGGAAGTTTCAAATAATGTCTCAACAATTTTATTAATCATATTTAATGGGTATCCCCTATCAATAAAGCATTCCCTCTGATATTCTATCAACCTCAGAGCATCCTGTTCATTACTACAGAGTCTGAGTATTCTGATCATTTGGCCTTTTACGATATTACGAAAGATGTATTGTGGATGTAAACTATCAAAGTGCAGAATGCTGTTTTTCCAGCATGATTTCCTGTACAATGTGGTGGCTATGCTGTTATCGATCTCTTTCATGATGGTAATGTCTAGAAAATTCACTCTTAAAGTTGAAAATTCATAAGTGAAACTTAGGAACGAGGTAGTAGATTCCATGTAGAGTATAAATTCATGTAACGAATCTGGGCCACCATTCCAAAACAACAGAATGTCGTCTACAAAACGTCTATACAAAATGATGTTCTTAAACCTTATATTATTAAAGATGAAATCCTTCTCCCACTGATAAACTGCCAAGTTAGCATATGCATTAGCACAGGGAGTGCCCATGGCCACTCCCCATGTTTGAGCATAGACTTGGTTTTCAAATAAGAAGATGTTATTATTTAAGACTAGATCAAGTAGACAACAAATTGTCATTTGTTCATTACTATCCATGGTCCCATATTCAACAAGGCAAGTTCTTATGGCATCAAGGCCATAATCATCAGGAATGCTAGTAAATAGATTTTTAATATCCAGCGTTACCATTACCAGTCTGCAGAGACACTGACATCAGGTTGTGAGTGGAAGGGACACCGACCCCCCCCCCCAGGTTCACCTGTGAGGGGAAGACAACATATGTCAGTTAATATGTACACTATAAAGCTTGCTGATACACACACACACACACACACACACACACACACACACACACACACACACACACACACACACACACACACACACACAGGCAGATACATGTGAGATGGGACAAAGGCGTTATACAGACCACACAATATCTGAATGATGACATGCATGACACATAATCAGACCACAACATACACACTCTGGGCAAGCCCTCAACAGCATGCAGTGCAGCTATGTACACTTAATGTTGCTACTAATATACATCTCTGAGATACATGAGGAGTGGTAGTAGGTGATGGACCTTCACCTAAGACACACTGCACCCGTGTACACATTATTGATGTACACCTGTATAGCACAGTGGCAACACATACAGAAGTGTTACAGCTCCTACAAATAGGCTCATGTGATGAACATTGTGATGCACTGCAGTTAACCCCACCACAAGTGAACATGCACATATTGCAATATGGCTAAGAGTAACAGTTGTGTGCATGGGAAAATGCATGCCCTTAACATGCCTAGGGTATTGGTGAGCCATAACAAGACATTTCCATACACATTGGCTTTAGGCTGCTGTTCCCCATCCAGACCAGAGGAACCTATGTAGTTGTGAGGAAGAGGTATTTTCAGCAGACTCACATGTGGCATTTGTATAGGATAAATGATGCATTTCTGCACATGTACACTACAAGCTCTGATACTACACAATTTGCTGTCATTCACTATAGATGTGCACTTGTGTGCATTACAAAACCCCACCCACAAATGGAGTTTAACCTGACATATGTGTCTAGATACTCTATGGATGCCAGTATGAATGATACAGTATTGAATTGATATCCACTGGGGTGTTACCTGGAATTCCTCGCCTGTTGTCTGGGTGCCACCCACCTCCATGACACGGGTGTGTACAGTCTCCTGGGGTGTGGTGGCTGCCCCAAGGTTGGCGAGGAACTCCTCTGTTGGTGTCAGTGAGGCCTGCATAGCAGGACCCCCACCTGTAGCTTTACAGTCCCTGGCAACAGTAGCAGCCCTTTGCCGGACATGGTGTATAAGGTCAGTTGCACTGTGCCTAACCTGTTTGTAGGTTCACCCATGCTGATCCACATTGTTTACATTGGTGACTACTTCGGTCCACAGGGCAGTCCTGCAGCTGCCATCTGCTCTAGCTAAAGAGGACTGTGTGACGCAGTCGTAACACTTCAATTATTGCTGCAGTCTCAGCATCTGAGTAGGATGGTTGCAGCTGACTTGACATTCCACCTGAAAGACATGAACAGGGAGACACATCACAGGACCTCATACATGTTATTTACAGATCCTGCACATCCACATTTGCTAGCACTATTCATCACTAACAACCACATCATACCCCTGCCATCTATCAGCACAGTATGTGTATAGGTAGTTTCACCATACTGGCATTACAGCATGCATTGCACTCCTGGTCCTGATGTGTCATGTTCTCCTCAATGAGAACCATTAATGTGGATAATCCTCCATTCATCATTCACATCAGACAGCACATGCAGCAGCTGGGGACATCACAAAAGTTCCTTCCAGGGTATACCAGGCCATCAGACATCTACCATATACCTATGGGCTATGATGCCAAGCCTCTACCCTGTGTCATACATAACCCTCGTGAGTTACCTCACTCTGGCATGACAGCCAATCACACACTCCACATTGCTGGGACTGCTGCATGAGTGCATGTCATGGTCCACTCTGTTATCACACACACACACACACACACACACACACACACACACACACACACACACACACACACACACACACACACACACACACACACACACTCACAAACAACCTCCACCTGGTGAGTGACCTGGACTGGCCTTGTTGACAGCTTGGGCGTGTGTCACACACAATCACCCTGTGGGGAAATGGGCACCCTGTCCACATCAGACAGACTAGCTACCTGCACCTTTGCAGGCATAACATGGGCAACTGGATGGTTACAAGCACATATGCCATTGGGATACCACCTGTGTCCCTGTTGGATGGGGACATCAGCTCCTGCCTTGCATACACATAGGCTAACATGTGGCCTAGGTATATGGCCACTCAGGGTCTACAGCCTAGTACCCTGGTATGGTACATGGAATACCATGTGGCCTGTCTGCTGTGACACACTGTGTTGGGATAAGTCTACAGACATATACGCCATCAACTGCTGGGTGTCCCCTATGGTCAACATCACAGTACCGTGTATTGAAGCCTACATCCTACAAATAGGTGCATGTGGACATTCCAGGAACATCTGAGCAACACAATAGCTGTGATCAATGCATATGTGTTGTAGGGTGACCACCTCATAGGTGTCTGACATCCTCAGTACCCAGATGTTTGTGGGATGCATACATGTGCCTGAAAGATATAGACTCCCTGCTAGACAAATGTGTATTTCTGCACACCAGTTGAACAATATATGATGTTTGTCTGCATACTTTGGGGAATGTGTCTGTGGCATGCCAGACCCCTGTGGGCACAGTGATGGTACCTGGGTATCTGATACTGTTTCCATTCCCTTACATTGTATGCTCAGTATGTACATACTGCTGCTAACCCAGTGCCAGCATCCACCCACTACTACTACCTACAACTTGCTGTGCAGCTGCAGGTGTCACCACGTATGGTAGTCACAGGTGTGAGGCAATCAGATACAGGTGTATCACCAAGGCAGAGTATGTCAGGAATCGTCAAGGAGACCTGGACAATTTGTGAAATAACCCTGTATGACATTGTCAGACCAAGAGGAGCTCAATGATGGCACATGATGTGATATGCCATCTGTATCCACCAGTACGTACTGTCAGTGTGTCATCCCTGCACTGGAATTATCAGGGAGCCTAAATACTCACCACTACCACCAGTGAGGGATGTACACGATGGCAGGATGACAAGTACATGCACATTAAAGTACAGGTGCCCTTCAGAGCTCACAGTGGAGACTGTCAGTGTGGGGATCATTTCTCCCTCTCTATCCACATCCCCAGTAACACTGCACACTGGCACACCTAAGAAGTTAACATGACAGTAGAGCGGTCAATCCAAAACATTTGTCAGCCTCTCTGTCCAACCCTGGGTCCCTGGCCAAGTAGATGACACATACACTTTGTTATTTGAGTTTTGAATCACTCACACACACACACACACACACACACACACACACACACACACACACACACACACGCATGCATGCGCACACACACACACACACACACACACACACACACACACACACACACACACACACACACACACACACACACACACACTCCTGTTAATGTCTGGCACAACATTGCTACCTATGGGCCCTGCAGCCTAGACCATAAGGTAGTTTCTGGCTGCCACAATCCATCTCTTTAACAGCTACTGTAAGGCCCTCAAAAAACGGTGACAAATCCTGTGTGGTGAGCCTATTAGCAAAATGGTAAGTGTAACCAAGACCAGGGCAATTGGAGTGTGCTCTACAGTGCCACCACATGCATATGTAAGTACTCTAAGAGCTGACTTAGTGCTATACAGACTAGACACAATGACAAGGTGCAATAATATGTGATAATAACTCATAACAGAACAAATGAATACTCTATCAATGCAGTAGCTACACAGTTTGGACTCATAGAGGTACGTGTATGACAACATTGCTGGACAGTCATAAATACATACAGGAAACATGTAATGTACTAGGTACATAGGTCATAGGATGATACTAGGCTATTGTCCCGGATGTCCTCATAAGCCTAGCACAGATATTTGCCCATGTCCCCTCAAAGTCAGCACCTGTTTCCCCTGTCCAGCTGGGGCCCCATTTGGGATCCCAGGGTTGCCTTTTGTGTTTCCCATGCAGTCATCCAGCTTCTACTTAAAGAATGTTAGGGAGGTACTCTGCTAGACATGGGGAGGGAGTGTATTTTACAGACAGTGTATTGTGTGAGACACATATGTATCCTGCCAACAAGTACTATTCATGTAACAGACCAGGTGACGGCCTTGCATGTGGGTTTAGCAAGTGGGGTTTGTCTTATGGATATGCAGAAACTCCATCATGGCTGGATTGGGAATGGCCTTGTATGCCAGACACACATCACCTATGGTCAGTCTGTATGAGACTGAGTAAGACAACAGAACTTTCAGCCTATCTGTATAGGATAGGTGTTGCAGACCCTGGATTTCCCTGGTCAGAAACCTCTGTGGTCTCTGCAACTGCTGCATGTGGTTGGCAAGGTACATGCCAAATGAGCCATTGTACTCAGTAATAGATCTGAAAAGGGAGAAGTACAGAGATGCTCTGGCATCCTGGTTCCTGGATGACATACCCTTATTTGTGATGTCGGCCATGTAGACAGCCTTCCATACAATGGTGCCAATGCATTTGGAAACTGTCAGGTTGCTATCATCCTTGGTGCACAGGTCGCCTCACACTTGATTGCATGCTGAGTACATTGTTATCACTGTCATAACTACTGTGGATGACATCTACCACAACAGGGATAATGATGCATTCCTTGCCATTCAGTTTGAGGCAATGCTTGTGGCACTAGTCATTGATTTGGGTAAGGGCCTATTGGAGGATGCTCACATCACTAGTGGGATGTAAGACAGTGGCTAGCTTGCAGTCTTCTGTAAACCCAGTCAGCCACAGACCACTGGTTTTGTCCTGCACCTCAGAACAGTATATCTCAAAGAGTAGAGTCCCCCAGACAGATCCTTGGGTTACACTGCTCTTTAAGGGTCTGCTACTAGAGGTGGCTTCCACTACTTTGACTGACTGGGTACTATCATTGAGCCACTTAGCTACCCATCTGGTAACATACAGGTTGATGCCTAGCTGTGTAGGCTTATGTATATGGCCAACTGGGGATTATTCTCAAAGGCTTTGGCTAGGTGAAGGTAGGCAGTATGCACAGTCTTCCCCTCATCCATGTGTTTGTTGACAACTTCAAATAAATTGACCTGGTTTAATAGGTCTGAACCCCCTTTGATAATGCCAAACTGTGTGGACTCCAGCATTTTCAGGTAGTCAATGTCCTTGTTTATAAGGTCCTTGATAATGCCTTCACAGGTGTTGCACATCAGGGGAAGCTAGGCTGATGTGCATATGATTATCTGGGTCAGTGGATGCTCTACCTTTGTGTAGAGGGATGACTGTGGCTGTCCTCTGTGCAGATGGGATGACTCTTGTGCTCAGGCTTTGGTTGACTACAGTGTGTAATGGATCTGATAACTCATGCCTGAATTCATATAGGATGCAGCCAGGGATATTATCAGGTCCCATGGAGACTTCAGTTTGTCCCCTTTGAGAGGGCATTATGGACCTGCTCCCTGATAATGAGGGTGGAGGGGTCAGGTGCTGTGCATGTTCTCCTATATTAATGGGGCGACAGGGGGGTGATGTTTTCACTTCACCTGTCTGCAGCAGGTTGGCTATAGCTGTGGCATGTGTGTATGTGGTGTTACTGACCACCAGTACAGAGTGGATTTAGTTGTTGCCTCTGAGATTGCAGACATATGTGAAGAAGGCCTTATGATATTGGCCTTGGTGGATGAGTCCAACTTGTACTCATAGTTAGCCTTAGAGTAATTCACCTGTAACCTTATTTGCTTGCTCAAACAAAGGTGAGATTGCTTTCAATTTGACACCTGCTCCTTCTTGGTCCTGTACAGCTAATATTTCCACCTATTATGGGGTTTGTGTATTGCTGCTGTCCACCACAGAGGTTTACTCTACCTTGGGGGAGGAAAGTTTTATAAGTCACGTATTGCTGAGTCCATGCATCTATGTAGGCGCTCATATAGATATTTATTGTAGTCTTGGACACAAAGTCATAACACAGTTGAACACTTTTCCAATTTCAACCTAATAATTGTAATCAAACTAGTAATACTTTCTGTTTCAAAGCAATACAACAACCTGTAACTGTAGCCATTTATGTCTGTTTGATGCACTGAAACCAAGATTACACATTTGTAAAATAAGTACAGCTTATTTACCTTACATTTTGAACTAATGTCTGCATGTTTGAGGCTTCCAGCTATTCCTATTAATACATACATGTGCACAGGTAATACTTGATATACATTTCTGTTCTTTGTCATTAAGGCACACTGTGTTTACACTCTTCAGCTCAGTCATAACTCTCAACCTGTTAGAACAAGGCATCTGGACAAAGGCAGATATACACGGAGAGCAATTGCCCAAAAATAGTGACACTATAAATATTGCTGTAACACACTTAAGAAAGTTGATAGCACAGTAGGTTTTGCATTCACATGAATATTCTGAAGGATATGACATCAGACATTCAAATGTATGCTATTATGTTATGAAGTCAGTCTTTACTGATTTGCCAGTGATTTGCCAGACATAACACAACTCTATGAGAAAATGTCTACAAATATGAGGCAAACATTTATTTATTTATTTGTTTATTTATTTGACATTTGTTGAAAGGGTTGGTCCAGCTGGGACAGAGCCCTTTTTCTGTGGAGACCTGGGGACAAAAGATCCACAGTTAGTGCAAACATATAATAGTTACATAATACAAACATATAATAGTTACAATAATACATACAGTATATTCAAATGTGAGTAGCTATATACAAAAGCAGGTTAACATGAATGGTATTTAGTTTATACAAATCAAGATGAATTATGGTACAGCACAATAGTATAGAAAAGATAAAAAAATGTTAAATTGGCAGGGCAAAGTATAGTGGTTATTGTGTAGTAAAAGGTGGTGAGTAAATATGGGTTTCCAAGTTTAGTTATTCTACTATTTAAGGCTATACATCAGTACAAAATAATGTAACAGAGAGTGGAAGAAGGGATGGTAGAAAGAAATGATTTTATAAGAGAGAGGTAGTGGCAGAGAGTTAAGAATAAAGGCTTGTGGAGTTCGATCAGCGGGGAGATAGCATTGACAAAGTTTATTTTTACTTAAGTGAATTTTTACTTCCTTTCTGAATTGGTGTTTGGGTCTGATGTTTAGGATATCAAGTGGTAGTTTGTTCCAGTTTTCAGCTATGTAGCAGCTATAAAGGTTTTTTCCTATATTGATCTTGGGTTTACGAATGGATAAAATATGTTGGTCAGAGCTGCGGAGTGTTCTTGCTGGGATGTACGAGGAGATGATGGATGCAAGGCTGAGGCAAAAAGTGGGCTGGTATAGAATAGAATGAATTATGTTAAGCTGAGGGAGGAATAAGTTAAGGGGAATTCTAATCATTTCATTTTTCTGAGTGCTATGCAGTGATTAGAGGAGTAAGGTAGTTCGGCGGCAAATTTAGCTACTTTGTTATAAGTTAATTCTAGTTTAGTAATAAGTGAGGTCTATAAATTGGTGAGTGTTTGAGAGACATAGAGAAGGGTTGTTAGTAGGTAGGCATGCTATAGAGCAATTTTAGCGGTGCTAGAGAGAAAGTTTTTGTTTCTATAAAGGAGACCAAGTTTTTGATGGGTTTTGGTGTGGTTTTCCCCTGAGATGGGTATGTTATTGTGGGAGGTGATGAAAAAGATGGTTTCAGGTGGACCATTGTTTTTTTTTTGGTAAAAAGAGTAGGAGTTTGGTCTTCTTTGGATTTAAGATAAGATGGTTTTGGTTGAGCCAGTTTCCAATAGACAAGAAGGAGTCCTGTGTTATGGAGTGGAGCTCGGAAAGGGTATCAGCTATGGTGATGATAGTGGAGTCACCTGCATACTGCACTAGTTATCAGTGTGGGGTAGAGGTTGATAATTGATTAGTGAAAATGTTAAATAGTCATGGTCCTAGAATTGACCTTTGGGGTACTCCCATGTGCATCGGGAGTTCAGGGGAGGTTGCTGAGTTCCATTTGACAGATAGGAAAGGATTGCTGAGGTAACTGGTGAACCATGAGATTGTGGTGGTGGAAAGGTTTAATTGAGAGAGTTTGGTTGGGGGGTGGGAGTTGGTGTCAAATGCCTTTGAGAGGTCAAGAAAGAGTCAGTAGACTAGTCTATTCTGGTCTCTAGCTTGAGATTGTGTTTATGAAGGAGATGAGAGCAGTAGAGGTACTATGACCAGGGCGGAAGCCATAGTGGGTGGGGGGTGATTAGGTTCTCTTGTGTAAGGTATTGTAGGATTTGATTGTGTACACATTTTTCCAAGATCTTAGAGAGGGGTGATAAAATTGCTATGGGCCTATAGTTGTACAGTTCGGTGGAGTTACCTCCTTTGTGGATGGGAAGAGTGTAGAACTTTTTCCATATGGCTGGGACAGTTGCTTCAGTAATAGATCAACTGATGAGAATACAGATGGTTAGAGCTAGGGAATTAACAGCTAGCTGGAGAAAGAGTGGAGGGAGACCATCTAGGGAGAGAGCAAGGTTTGAGCTTAAGGAGGAGAGATTTGACATATTTACTGGATACAGTTTTTAAGCAGAAAGAAGTGGGAGTTGTTAGTGGAAGTAGGAGGAATGGTGGATGGGATTGTGCTGGAGTTAGGGTGGTTAAAAAGTTTGCTAATAGAGTTAATGAAGTAGGAGTTAAAGTTAGTAGCAGTTTGGAGGGGGGTGATTGAGAGACTTTGGTGGATAATTGATTGGTTACCTGGATGAAGGATTTGATTCATTGTATGCCAGAATTTTTTTGGATTATGTAGGTGTGTTTTGGGGGATTAGTGTAGTAGTTTCCCTTGTCATTAATTATTGCTTTCCTAGCAAGGTTACAAAGTTGTCTATATTGTTGGAGATGAGAGGGCAATTTAGTTTTGGTCCAGAGTTTCCAGTTTTTGTCCCTCTGATTCATTAGGGAGTGGGTGCAGCGAGTTAGCCAAAAGGATATGGCAGATTTTATTCTAGCATTGCGTATGGGGGCAAGGGAGTTGAGTATGTTAAGGAATATGTTATTAAATTCTCTGACAGCATCATTGAGGGGTAATTGGCTGGGAAAAATCCAGTTGATAGCAGAAAGTTGGGTCTATATTACAACATCGAACTCACAGGAGTTTGAATGTTGTAATATTGAACCATACAATTTGAAACCCAATAATAAAGAAAAGACAGAACAGCGATGTTTTTTTCCCAGGGAAAAAAAATCGCTGTTCCGTGACAACAACAAAAAAAACCCTTAAACGTTAAACTTAAACTAATTTGGGGGGCTTTGCTCCCTACACCCCCCTACTTAAATATGCCAACTCCGAGATCACACCACAGTGGAGGAAAGAGCAAAGCCCCGAAAATGGCCCACCGATTTTTTTCCCTGGAAAAAAAATTGGTGTGCTGTGGCTTCGCTATTTTCTTATTTCGGAGTTTTGGGCCCGATATTACAATGTTTGAACTTCTACAAGTTTGTCATTGTAATATAAACCCCAGAAAGTTGACTGTTTAGTTCATTAGAGTCAAAGTTTTTTAGCTTGCAGCATGCTTTGATTGTGTGGGGTTTGAGTACGTGTGGAGTAAAACGGATTACTTTGGTTGGGGAGTGGTCACTGAGGTTGTCAGGTAAGGTTTCGGGGAAGTGATACTTTTTAGGATGTGATACCCGGATCCAGTCTATTATAGCAGAGTGGGTAGTGGATTTAGTGGTATAGGTAGAAGTAGTTACTAGTTGGGTGAAACCATGTAAGTTGATGGAGATAGAGGGGGATGTGGTGTTGAGTGTAGACCAGTTGATGTTATCTCCCATGATTATAGTCTCATTGTGGAGATCAGTGGATAGGAAGGAAAGAATACTTTCCAATGCTGTAATATTGTTCCCAGGTGGGATATATATAGCAGCAATGTTAAGTGAAGTGTGGAGATTAATTTTACAGCTGGCCAAAAGAAGTTCTGCAGGTGAGTCTGGAGGGGAGGTGGATATTAGAGGTGTTAGCGTGAAGTTTTCAGTGTACATGATAGCAACACCCCCTCCTCTTTTCTTGGTCTGATCAAGTCTTAGGATGTTATAACTGGGAGAAGGATGTCTTTATCTGGGATGTGAGGTTTTAGCCAAGTCTCACTAAGGGTTATAATGTCGGGTACATGGAGTGAGATCCAAGAATGGAATTCAGCAGTTTTATTTACTAGGCTTCTCAGGTTAATGGAGTAAAAGGAGATGTGTTCATGTAGAATACAGGAGTGGGGAGTGATGGTTTGTGTAGGTGTAACATCACGGGGTGAGGGAAGAGCTGGGCCAGGGTTGGGATGTATATCGCCTTCAAGTAGGAGGGAGAGGAGAGTGGGGATAGGGCGAGGCTTGGGAATTCAGAGAAGAAAGTATTTCAGTTTACCTTTAAGGAGGGTTGGCTTAAATAAGCTTAGTTTTGTGTTTGGAGGTAAGGTTTTAGATACAGTGCAGAGTGGTGGGGTTAAGAAGAATGAGGGAGCTGAGGGAAGAGAGGTGGATAGGGAGAGGTGGGAAAGAGGAAGTTGGGTTGTAGGTGAAAATTATAAGAGTAGAGGTTGTATAAGATAGTAAGGGTGGATATAGTTAGTAATTCTAGAAGGAGGGTGTGGTGATACATGGTGATTTTCAAGTGGGGAGGTAGTGACAGAATGTCAGAGCGAGCAGAAAGAGTACTTAAACTGGCTAGTTAAAGAGTAAAGGAAGTAGTAGGTTGAGTTTAGAAATTGCACACGTTACGATTTGTCTTAGTGAGTAGAGATAACAGAGGTTGTGAGGGTGGTGCAGGGAGGTGAGAGATTGGAGGAGGAGGATAGAGGGGTGGGGCTGTAGGGGGTGTGGTAAGGAAGAGTAGAGAATAAAGGAAATGAGGTCAGAGTAGGGTGGGAATGGGGGTTGGTTAGGGGAGCGGAGTGAGCCCGAGCATAGCGAGGGTGAACAGAATGGGCTGAACCCACCAAGTAGAAAGCACTCAGGAAAACAATCAGCATGTAAGCAAGAGACAAGACCCAGGAGCTGCTATTTTGCATGGTAGTTTTGTCTATAAGGGCCTGGGTATCTCGTATGGCTAGGAGGAGATACACAGCTCAACAGTTAAGTAGTTATGAGCTGCAGTAAGCAACCACTTCAAAAAATTACCCAAGGAGCAAGAAAAATACAGAGCTGGGGAAGCTAGTTTGGCACTGTGGACAGTTAATGCTCCACTGCTTGGCATGCCAAAACTATTTAGCAGATATTATGCTGCTGCAAAAATAGTTTTAAATTTACACTTTAAAATAACCTACACTCTAAGCTAGGAATGAAGAAATTTTCAGAACAGACTTCAAATAGGGGTCCATTTAATTTTTATCAGGAGTAGGTTTCAGAAGCTGAAGAACATTCCTGTAGTCACATCTGCAGAACAGTGAAAGTAATGAAACACAGGAATGGCTTTGAGAGAACTGAAAGGATAGAATAGAGTGAAAAATTAAGGGGGGGGGGGTCAAAAACAGTAGAATCGTACCTAATTAGACACAACATGTACTTTTAAGCATAGTCTAATAACTAATTAAATCACCAAATACTGCACTATTAGCTACTTATTCTGTTAAATTCAGCAGAAACTTGTCAAATTCACATACAAGAGAAATGCACTTATTAAGCATAGACTAGAAACAAATTAAATCAGCAGATATTGCACTTAGAACATAGATTATTCAATTACATTCAGCAAGTTGGGCTACATAAATACACTAAAATCAGAGATGATGCTGTTGTAAAAGACTGGAACAGAACATTGAGTAAAGATATAAGCACAGTAAGCTTTCCGGTTGCAGAATATTACTCTAACACACTACAGGAGCAGTGAAATATGTGAAACTTTCATAAATCAGCTTTTTAAATCTGGCTAGAATACAAATTAAACAGTATAGTATGAGGTGAGAGGAATGTACTATAAACCACAGTTGTTGTCAGCAGGTGGGGGGGATATATTAACACTTGTCACATATGTGGCCAGTGTGAAAAACTCTGGACAGTCGAAAGGTATGAGCTCACTATATAATATACAGTTCAACACACACTTCTGGGCCAGTTGTGTAGTATGCTCATAACCTATATCGGTCTCCTACATTTGTAAGACAAGCATATGTATCACAGTAGTATTCACAAGTGACATATGATTATTTACAACATCCCAGGTAGCTGGCCTGGCAGTGTCATAGTCAGTATTCTACAACAGACACTCCAGTAGTAGTCATATGTGAGCTGAACTTTGCTGGGGTGACTCAGGGGCCAGAGCTGTGCTCTATGTCACTGTGGACAGAGCCAGAATGGATGGCCATAGGTGCTGGAGAGCAATGTCAGTCCAGCAAGTTCTGTTGAGACCTATTATTTAACTCCCTATTTCCCATTATTGCATCCACCCTTCTGCATTCCATTACATGCTTAATTGTTTGACATACCTGTTGCAGTGCTGTAGTGTTTTCTCAGAATAATTGAGAAGTGTTTATTTCCCTATTTGCAGTCTTTGCATATAAAGGCTCAGACCTGTTTTGCATAGGCAGCAGCTTGCCTTTTGTAGGTAATGCTCATGAGTAGGTGATGGCCTGTGAAAAAATTGGTGTCTAGAACAGCTGTGTTGTCTTTCCATTAGCCAATGGCATGGCAACACAGTGTTATAATTAAGTCCTTCATGTGGACCTTGCTCCTCTTCCTTGCCTGTGAGGAGAACATTATGGAGGTGTGGGAGCTACAGCATCAAATAAGGTAGGTGGAAATACCTCTTAGAATAAGAAATGTGGAGAAATCCCAACAAAATGGGGGAAAAGGTTCCATAAGTATTGCTTTTTATACAGTTAGAAGATTGCTAGATTAACAGGGTTTGTCTGGACATGCATTTTCTGTGTGATTTGAAGTCTGCCAGTGATATGTATATGACTTACCTCTCTACTGTCCATATTTCCGCAGAATGTCCAGTGGTTTGCCTCTTATATTTGGTCTGTTCCTCAGACAATTTCTGTTTTTGGCAAATCAGTAGGATAATCTGAGGATTTAAGTCACTAAATGAGGACATCAATTTGTATTTCAGACTTCATATCCTTCAGAAAAGTTATGTTACAAAAAACCCTGTAACACCAGCAACTTTTCAGTTTATAACACCATTATTTAAGATATGTCCCTATTTTTGGCCCTCTGACCCCAAGTATGTCAGGCTTTGTCCAGATGTCTTGCACTAAGAGGTTCAAAGGTATGGTATATCATTATTTAGTTACTTCACTGATGATATTATCCCAGTGAGTTAGCAAAATCCCAGAAATGTTATGAGGGAGTGGCCATAGATATGGTCTCACACCCTGGACATTCTGTGAAAATCTGTACAGTTGAGAGTTATGTATGTCTGGCCATTGATAAAGGACTGCCAAGACTGTGTAGTAGTGAAGTGTGTAAATATTTGTTGGGCTGAGTAGGGAGAGGGGCAGATGTGAGAGTCATAGATCCTATTCTATCTGACTGCCCATGGTGCTACAGCTGCTGGTGGTCTATCAGCTATATTTGTTTGTAGGGGCAGACTGAGACATGTCCCATAACACCTCAGGATTACAAGTACACTGTAACTTGGGGAAGTATATGTAGGAGTAGTGGGTGACTGGCAATCAGGATATGTTTGTTCAAACAGTCATTATACTCTAGAGTTCAGTTGGCTTACTAGTATGTTGCTGGGACTGTGGTGAAAATAGTTGTGGGTAGAAAATTTCTCACTGATGTCTGTTTTTCCCTATAGTTACATCCCTGTAGTGCATGATATATTTGCAAATGCATGAGTAATTCCCCAGAGCTGACTTGAGGTAGTATTGTGCTGGTCTGACTGTAGTTCAGAAGGTGCTGGGTGAAATGGTTGGCATATGTCAGTGTTTTCTCCTTCTATTACATGACTGCAGTCATACCTCTCCACTGTCCAGATGTGTGGCTCATATTTTTGGTCTGTTCCCCATAACTGTTGCGGATTTCTGACTAATCGCTGGAACGATGTGAGCATTGAAGTCATTAAATGATGACAATCATTTGTGTTTCAGACCTGGACTCATCAGAAAAATATATGTTAAAACAAACCGTGATACTCTAGCAAATTTCTAAGCTTATAGCATCCATATTTAAAATATGTCCCTATTTTTTGGCTTTTTTCCCCCCATTTTGTCAGACTCTGTGCAAATGTCTTGCACTAAGAGGTTGAGTATATATTACATTTTATATATATATATATATATATATATATATATATATATATATATATATATATATATATATACACACACACACACACACACACACACACATAATTATATATACAAATATATATATATATATATATATATATATATATATATATATATATATATATAAATATATATACATGGATCTACTGTCTTTGAACAAATTTACATTTCAGCAAAATGTAAATCTGCGAATGTATTTACACAAAAGTGCGTTTCAATGAAAAAGCACTTTCATCTAAATCTATTAAAAAAAACACTTAAAACACTTTTATGCAAGGGGGGCAAGCCCCCTGCACACCCCCCTACTTTAATATTCTCATTCCGAGATTGCAGTACAGTGGGGAAAAGTGAATGTTCCCTCATCCTCACTGTACTATGATCTCAACAACAGTCCACTTAATTGTACATCAACACTAAACATTGATGTACAACTAAGTTAACATGCAAACTGCGTGTTTTTCTTTATTTACCTACTTTATTTTTTCTTTTACCTACTGATTTACGCGAAAGTGTATTTTCGATTAAATGCACTTTTGCGTAAATCCACTTGCAAATTTCCCGTTTCTGTGAAACGGAATTCACACAAATCAATTAGATCCATATAGGTATGTGTATAAATATATAATGTATATATATATATATATATATATATATATATATATATATATATATATGAAACATTACTAATTCCACAGGTTTTTCCCTAATGTTGGATGGCCATCCAGCATGATATATTTACTGAAACATTGCTAATCCTCACAGTTCATGTAGAGTAGTGGTAGCTGCTGTGAATGGAGTGCACAGGGTCCTAGGTTAAAAGCTTACTAGGGATGTGTATTTTTCCCCTTATGTTAAATGGCTGTAATGCATGATATGTTTGTAAAAGCATTGCAAATTGCCACAGCTCAGATGGTATAGTGGTATGTTTCTGTGATTGTAGTGCACAGGGTCCTAGGTTTAAGACTTGGTAGTGATGACTTTTTTTTCACTGATGTTAAATGACCGAAACACTCTTCTCTGTGCCCACACCTTGGGGGGATGGGCCCCATCACATGAGGCAGTTCCACCCGAAGGTGGTGCAGGACCAGTGGAGGAGGAAGTTCCAGGTTGGGACCCAGACGTGCTTGAGCCTGGTGCCATGGCCAGATGAGGCAGGATAGGCCGATCCAATGGGATTTGCCTTCCTGAACGTGCTATGGTGTTGAGGTTTTTCAAGATTTATTGATTAGCCATGAACACATGACAAAATTACTTATAACAGCATATGTGGGTGTTCAAATTAACCCAAAACAATAGATATGAAACAATTGCATAGCAAACAGAACATATGCATAAATGGAACAACAGTAAGCATTGTAACAGCATGCCAGTTACATTGATGGCAACAGGCCACCAACAATGACATTTGAACAAGGTATGTTAATATGCAGCCATTTAAATATATGAACAATAATAGAACACAAGTCTCAACAATAGCTTTTGAGAACAACATATCTGCAGTATATGAATAATAATTATTTAAAAAATCGTGTTCAAGTGTATCCAAAGACCAAAAAGCAAACAAGTCGATATTAGCGCTTTCATTCACTTATTTATTACGTGAACTTCCTCAGAAAAACAGTTCCACTCACTCATTCTTCCTTTTATACCTAATAAACAGGAAATGACATCAAATCCACTTCAAATATATATATATATATATATATATATATATATATATATATATATATATATATATATAAAGACTATTATATAGTTTAAATTATTATAAGATACACTAACTATTTGTTCAATAAAAAACATTTTAAATTTATAGACTCATTGAGTCCTGGATATTTATCAGCCCCTAAAAATAACTGCCATAACATTTCTTTACATTCCAATGCATTATTTACATCACCACCAAAAATAATTTCATTAATCTTTTCAACTACAGAAAATTCAAATTTCTTGAAATTGTTACAAATCAGAGCATGTTTGGCCAAAGAATTATTTTTATCTTTGTTTTTAATCGTCAAATTGTGCTCATAAACTCTACGTTTTAATGTCCTGATAGTTTTTCCAATGTAATAATGGTCACATGATGCACAACAAGCTATGTAAACAATATATTGTGTATTACAATTATAATAATCTTTAGCCCATATAGTATAATTAATATGTTTTAAAGTTACAAAAGAACTATTACTGATGTATCTACACTGCTTGCAGTTTTTACAAGCATAGAAGAAATGTGAGTGGAACTGTTTTTCTGAGGAAGTTCACGTAATAAATAAGTGAATGAAAGAGCTAATATCGACTTGTTTGCTTTTTGGTCTTTGGATACACTTGAACATGATTTTTTAAGTTTGGAGTCTTTTTCGTTGCAGTGTTTTGAATAATAATTATTGATGCAGATAAGGGGTGGGGGAAGAGAAAAAAGAACATTAACAACTGTATATGCTTCTATTTTTCACAGCAGTACTGCTCAATACTTTACAGGTTTGCCCTCACTTTCCATCTAGCTATGGCCCATAGCTTTTTTAGCACATACATACCTGTTAAACTGTCAACCTGGAATGGTATGGGGCAAACTGTGACAACTATGGGTATATGACTAGAGGGGACTCATACATATCAGGGTCCCATACATGATAAACACGGGGTACCTTGCAGTGATGTTGTATGAGTGTGCTACTGGCATACTTCACCTGGATTCCCATCTGTGTCCAAGGTTTTGGCAGCACTGACCACTAGCCATGACAGCATGACACTTGAGAGGCATGTATCAGGAAGAGTGCATGGTGTATGTGCCTAGCCTGCTGTCATTTGCAGACATGGGGTTGTACAGTGGAACAGTTGCACATGGTACACTAGTATACCCTTCATACAGCTACTACAAACATTTTTTACCTGTAAGACCTGTTGAGAAAATATCTAACACTATCTGACTGTTTCTACAAATATTTAGGATTTCTTGAGTGTATATAGATGGTTTTACTTCAGTATCTCGAAATACTTAAACATCAAAGCTCTAATGGCCAAGACCAGAACGCCAAAGTTTCAGTATTTTGATATACTGAACGGCACTAAAAACAAAATTAAAACAAAGAAAAGAACTGTTTCTGCAGGGGGGCAAGCCCCCTCCACCCTCTCACTTAAATATACCATCCCTGTGATTGCACGATAGTGGGGACACGGTAAATCTCCCATTCTGCACTTCCGCATATGGCGTGGAATGGGAGATTTCCCTTTCCTCCATTGTAGCACGATTTCGGAGTTGGTATATTTAAGTAGGGGGTGTTGTGGGTGCAGGGGGGCTTGCCTCCTCGCATAAATGTTGTCTGCAGTGTTGCACTTCAGTATTTCAGAATACTGAAACTTTGGCATTCTAGTCTCGGCATTTACAGTTTCAGTGTTTCAGTATTTCGAGATACTGAAATGAAACCATATATGCACACATCTCAGTACCACTCCCTGGATACAAACCATGCCTGGGTGTGCAAAATTAACATCAAAGCTATTTCTCATCACACTGATCTACTAGGTAACTGCTGTCTCTTCTTTGACTGATTTCTGCCTAATACTCTGTTGGTTAGACAGTCGGACCATGTAATCCTAACATTAGTGTACTGTGTATTAATCCTTTGAAATAATACAATCTGGAAAGCAAATATTAACAAAAGGCAATGCTGCAGGGGATACAGTATAATACATTACTAATTACTATTCAGGGTTCAGATCTTAGTGCATAACATATTTCATATTTCATATATATCTTGTTTTACAGCTCCACAATCTACAGTTTTGTTTAACAGCTGGTTCTCAGATCAATCTCAGTTAATGTATGCTGCCAAAGCCATATTTGCTGTGAAGAACCTGTACATATTCTATTTCTACAACAACATATCAGAGTAAACACAACAGTTTGTGGTATAAATCTTTATTTTAGTAACATGACACAGTGCGTTACTACTCCAAATCCTGCAGATCAATATTAAGCTGAAAATTTTTATTTATTCAGTAGATACATAAGACAGTATACCTACTGGCAGTAAACAATGTACTCATTCTTATTTATTGCACTATATACAGTAAGATAGATCTGTATGCACCAGCCTGTCAGCACAGTCTTGACAGTCTGTCTGCATGGGCCACCACATTGCTAGCCCTCTCCGCTGCAGCTGTAGGGGAAAAACAAACATTATGCATACCTGTCTATCACATACTCAGGCTAGAATTTGGTACAGCTATAGATGAGATGCTTACAAACTACTGGAGTATTCCATGCCCCAGCATCTTGGATCTACTGGGCCAAGACTGCTCCCTTCCTATGCTTTAGGTAAGCATAATGATTCCATACCTGCTCACCAGTTTGGGGAATTCAAGTGCACTGGTGAGGTCACATGCCAGACAGTCCCAGGCCTCTGCTTTGTACTGTGAGCCCTGGTACTGGCCCTGCAACAGTCTGTCATCATGGTGTTTGACATGGAGCCTAGCAATGACCCTGGACTCCAGAATGCCCCAACACTGTGGCCAAAAGTCCAATCCCTCTCCAACACCAGACACGGTTCCAGCACAGATCAAACTACAACAGGTTCTGGCTGTATTCCCACCTGTGTGGTTTAAATAAGGCCATATTACCACCCTTTGCCATCATTGGACCATTTTGAAAATGTTCATCACGGCTCAGTGGTGCACAAACCCACTAAGCTGAGTTGAGCAATGCTTAAAGGGGAAAATGCTGAGCAGTGTTTAGTGGTGGCAAATCCACTTAGCTGAGCTGACTACTTAGAATTAACATCTAAGCAATGCTCAAACCAGCTGAGTAGAGCTAAGCACTGCTAAGCATTGCTCAGTTTTCATTTAAGAAAATATTTCAGAATTACAAATTAATTAATCATCATTGACATATTATTAAGTGCATATGATTTACTTTACATGACGTCCCCCCTATGTGCTTTCATTACATTACCCTGGAGTATGACTAGACTGTAAGGGACACTGGTATTTACATGGGTGATTTCACATGTTTTACCCACTGACACTTCCATTTCTGATCAGCTACACTGCCCTGGTTAACAAATATCAATTACTACATCATTAAAAATATATATTTTAACAATGCTTTCCCATGTAAAAATGAAAAGCCTGTCTTGGTACTCGAACCATGAACTGCTGCATGCAAAGCCTGAACTGTAACCAGTACACTATATTGCCATTAGTGAATTTTAGCTATACATTTGTATTTAGCTCCTATGAGATGTTTAAGCAATGCTGAGCAGAGGGCTGTGATGTGCAAACCCACTCAGCTACGCTTAAACTTAACTTATAATGGGAAAAAAATATTATGCAAGCACTTTAATTACATGTATTAGTACTAATAGTAATTCATATTTGGTAATGCACTACCTGTCATTCTATCAACTCTCTAAGTCTGTATGAGCAATATCAAGATTGGAGTTACTAAATAATGACATACGTTCAAGTTTCAAACTTTTAATCCTTCAGAAAATGTTATGTTAATACAAACCCTGTTCCTCTATCAACTTTCTAAGTTTTTGAGAGCTGTACTTCACATATGTTCCTATTTTTGGACCTATGTCCCCCCATTTGGTTGCCCTTTGTCCAGAGTTTAGCCACTAAGAGGTTTACAAGTATGGCTGTGTGTCTGAGGACACACTTGTACTGTAAAGTACCAGTACCATATGCCAATTTCACAATGCAGAGGGTGTGTGACAGTACCTGTCACACACACCCTGCATTGCTTCCCATTGACAATCATGCTTTCAGTGTCTGCAGACACTGAAAGCATTGTAAAGTGATGTACGGCAATTTCACAATCCAGGGTGTGTGTGACAGTACCTATCACACACACCCTGCATTTGTTTTGATTTCTAATAAGTCTTTCAATGTCAGTGGGCACTATTTTACTTTTCTTAGCTGCTTTCAGTGTTCGCAGACACTGAAATCCCTTAAAAAGTGCCGTACAGCACTTTGGGAGTGCAAAGGGCATATTGGATCTGCAAGCACTGCTGCAACACGTCCCATGCACTCATTCAGTGTTCATGTCCGCAGATTCAGTATCAGCAGCATGCCTACATGAATATGTAAGGAGTGCTGCTGAGACAGCTATACAGATGCGAACACCATTCCTTCCGTGTAGGAATAACACTATTCCTACATGGAGTTTATTGAATCCTGGAGTGTGTCTTTTACCTCTACCAGGCAATATAAGTAGTGTAAGGGCAGCTCATTGCTTGTGAATTTCCAACTGCAGGAATTCTATAAAGATTTCTACACAGTGAACATAAGAACTTTTTCACCTAGGTATATTAAGAGTGAAATCTAAATTGTGAATAGCAGAAAAGAATTGAAGTGATAGGGCTGAGCATACATTCTTCATTGCGCATGTTATATCACGAAGAGCTGACATTTTTCATAAATGTGTTATTTATTTTATTTTACATTTGTTTACCAGGATGGTCCGACTGGGACAGAGCCCCTTTTCAGTGAAGGCCCGAGGAAAAAAGCTCCAGTTAATGCTTAACATATAACGTTGTAACAGAATAACAGTAAAAAATAAAAAAAAAAAAAAATAAAACAGTAGTATTAACATTAAGGAAACAGTAATCAACCAGTAATAAGACATAAAAATTCACTAGCAAAAGTGCATTAAGGAGCAAAACATTACATGATAAGATAGTAAATATATTCACTTAACCTAGAAGCATAGTAAAAAGAAAACAGGTAGGAAGGAAAACAGACTAAAAAGTGTCATCACAGGTATATTAATTGTAGATTTGTAAAAGACCCACCTGGAGTATTACATGTGCAAAGCCAAGATTCATATAGTTGTGTTTTAAGAGATTTTTTGAATTGATTGAGATTGCTTATGGATTTTATACTGTGAGGGAGGACATTCCAGTTCTTTGCAGCAAAGTTAGAGTAAAGAGAAACCCCTGCTGTGTTGGATGGTTTGGTAACCTAGAACAGATCTTTGTTAGTTGAACTAAGATCACGATTATTAGAGTAGGGTTGTAGCAGATTTTTCAGAGATGGTATATTTTCAGTATCATGCAATTTATTCTGTGCCATTATTAATTGATTATAGTTCAGGACATGGGGTAATTCCAACCAAGAGAGATATTTTAAGCTATGGCAATGATGAGCTGTGTGTGCAGAATCTATTGCAAATTTAGAAATTTTGTTATAACATGTTCCAATTTATTTAGTTCGGTGAATATGGGGGAGGCATATAGAAGTGAATAGATGAGGTGGGTTCTAGTAATAGCTATCCTAGTAGTGTCTGTTAGGAATTTTCTGTTCCTATATAGGGTTCCCATTTTCTTATAAACTTTTTTGATTGTGTTTGAAATGTGTATATCAAATCTTAATCTGTTGTTGATTCTGACACCTAATATTTTTGTTTGGGGTTCTGGGAAGATCCTAGTGTTGTTACTGGTGCTGATATAAAAGTTGGCTGGAATGTTAACAGGTTTAGATGGATGGAAGATCATTAGTTTAATTTTATTAGGGTTGAGTATGAGTTGTGAGTTTACAAGTCAGGTTTCTATATCTGAGAAGGCCTTTTGTGTAACTATTTAAAGTTGGTTTGTTGTAGATGCTGCGCAAATGAAGGTTGAATCATCTGTGTATTATATAATAAAAGCTGATGTGAAGAAAGTATTCAGCTCATTTATGAAGGTGCTGAAGAGGAATGGCCCCAGGATTGAACCTTGAGGGACTCCAAGTGTGATAGGAAGAAGTGGGGATAACTCTTGTTTCCATTTTACTGCTTGCTTGTGATTATGTGAAACTTATAATAAGATTTTTTAGAGTGGACAGCAATTTAGAATGAGAAATGGCATTGAATGCCTTAGACATGTCTAAAAAGACTGAGAATACAATTTTGCCTGCATTTCAGAAATTATTTATTGTGGTGGTGAAACTTAGAAGAGCTGTAGTAGTGCTGTGATGTGATCAAAAACCATGCTATGATTATGAGAGGAAGTTGTTAACCAGGAGATATTGGAAACGGAAATCTGCAGAAAAAAATAAGTACCAAGTACTGTTGTCCTTTGGTGCCAGATGTATTAAATTAAAATCTTATTTTTCTTTAACGTATTGCTAAATTCTATAACTGAACGTTTTTCAGATTTCTTATAAAATATACGGCTGTATTATTTGAAACACAGTGTTAACCATAAGAATATAGGAATGATACTTGGTAAGTAACCATAGGCACCATGAGATGCCTACCTGTATACACATTTATCTAGTCAGACTAAAAGCTATTGCCATACTGTACAAGACCTTAATAGTGCTCACCTCCAAAATCAGGATAGGACAAGCATGATAACCCTGCTTTAAATTTGTGTCTATTCATCTAATCCTCAAGACTAGACCTAAAGGCAGACACACCAGTAATTAGTTTAATCTGTAGTTGTAACTGTTTTCATAAGTTGGGAATACATTGATTTAGGAAACTATTCCTCCAGAGGTTCCTGGTGATTTGCTTAGTTTGTTCATACAAAGGGTTATTTTATTCAGTGATGCTTCTGATAAGGGAATAACACAGTGGTAATATGACTTCTTTGCATCTTGAAGATAGTCCTTTGGAACTAAACTGGGCAAGACGGAATGATGTCCTGACCATTGTGGAAACATGATGATGAAAGTAGATAGTGTTGTCCACATAAGTATTATTTATTGCTGTAGTTTGGCAAGCTGTGGAATCCACCAACAAATTCAGATTGCTTAAAAGTATACTATCAAATGAGATATTGTTATAATTTATATTTGGTTTAATCAAGAGTGACAGGTACTACTATAGATAAATTCTGCCAGGAAGAAAGATGGTGCAGCAGTAGCATTGTTGCCTCACAGCAAGAGGTTCTCTGGTTTAATTCTCGGCTGGGGTGCCTTACGTGTGGAGTCAGCATGTTCAACCTGTGTTTTTGTGGGTTTCCTCTGGGTGCTCCAGTTTCCTCCCATGTTAAAAAAACATGAATCTGGAGTGTTTCTCCCCGGACCTTTGCTGAAAATTGGCTTTGTTCCAAGTCGGACTTTCCCTGTTAACAAATGTTAAATAAATAAATAAAGAAAATAAGAATTATACAGGGCTTCTCTGGGGATTGCATGTGTCTGAAAATAATAATATGTTTGAAATTCAGTTGTCATGGATAAGAGGCAATGAAAGATTATGTGATCAACAAAGAGAGTGCTGAGGAAGGAAATCAGTATACTATGACAATTCAGCTCTTTAATTATTCAGTGTGTAGTTCTAGTCTGAGTGATGATGTTGGAAGTCCATATCCAGGGCATCAGTGCATATTTCCTTTCTGCTCTTGTTATTGAATCAGGTCATATACACTTTTTTTTAATTTTAGCCTATTTTCTGTCAGTGGTATGACTGGACGACAGTTATTTGGGACACTGGAGCAGAGTCAGGGACTGTTGCCATTATCCCTCACATTTCCAGTTAATACACTTGATGGAAGTTGCATGATTCAAACCTCCTGTGGCACTAGCCTCGTCCTCTACAGAGGTTAGTAGATGCTGGAATCAATCCCCCCACCATGGTGTCAACCTGGTCATCCTTCATGAGAGACATAACCTGAGAAGCTGTTTTCTACATAACCTGAGTGTCACAGTCCTTTCTCATGCTCTGTTTTCTTGCACAAAATATTGACTGAAACAGCTCTGGTTGTGCTTCTCCATGGAACTTTGACTTTGATCCATTTATCTTAAACAAACGAGTCTCATTCCATATACAGTTGTCTATCAACCACAAACACATCATAGGATCATGATGTAAGCTGCTTTGTCAGCAAGCATGGCTTCAGGCTGTGGTCTGTCTCTTGGCTTTTGAATTCTTACTCTGTCTCCATCACCTAAATTTTGTCGTGTTCAAAATGTTGTACCATGACAATATTTCTGTGTCTGTTGATTTTTTCAACATTTCTTTTACATCATATTGATTTTTCATACATTAGTAGTTCATAGGTTGGTACTAGGCTATCAGCCCTAGGGCCAATACTAGACTAGCCATAACAATTTCCTGGCTATTTCTTCCCACACTATTTAATTCCCTGGACCCCTGTCTAGCAGGGCAACTGATGTGATCCCCGGGGTGAATTTCCTTTCTCCCATCCAATCGTCAAGGTTCCTTTTGAAGAGGGCCAAAGAGGCACTCTGCTTGACATGTATGGGCCATCTATTCAAGAGTCTGGGGAGTCTCTGGGTCAGGTGAAGCTGAAGTAGTTAATTTGCTTCTCTGCCTTCTGTGCACTAGTTAAAAAAATGATATGGTGAGAGTGCAAGTCCCTAAACTGGAATAATCATGTATTACCATGCAGGAAATCCTAGTCCTTATAACTTTTACTACTGTCCCTTTCTTATGAGATTTCTTTCAGTGTTTGGATATTTTTCCAGATTTGCTTATTAGCGTACTGATAGTGAGTACTAGATGAAATCACGACTATTGTCCTGTAAACAAATAGTCCCCTGGATTCAATAAACTCCATGCAGGAATAGTGCTATTCCTGCATGGAGTGAATCATGTCCATTTAGCCTTAGCTTTAACAGCAGTGCACTTTGCATATTCATGAAAGTGTGCTGTTGCTAAAGCTAAATGGACATGAACACTACTGAGTGCAGGGGTCATGTTTACGTAGTGCATGCACATCTAGCATGCCCCCTGCATTCAGAAAGTGCGGTACAGCACTTTTTAAAAGCATTTCAGTGTGTGTGTGTCTGAGGACACTGAAATCAAATAAAATATGAGAATGTCAGTGTCCATGTACACTGAAATGGATAGGGGAGCCAGAAAGCAATGCAGGGAGTGTGTGACAGGTTCTGTCATACACCCCCTGCATTGTAAAAGTGCTGTACAGCCATAGCCCTGAACTGTAGATGTTTCACCAGAATGTCCAGATGCCTGCCTCACATACCTCTCAACCTCAAAGAGCAGGAAAATTGTGTAAAGCCATAAATAATGGGGAGACAAAGGTACAAAAAGAGGGACACTTTTTAAATATTACACTTAGAAACCTGGAAAGTTGATAGAATAAAAAGGTTTGCATTGGCACAGACTTCCTGAATGGTATGAAGACTGAAGCCCAAATGTCTTCCATTTTAAAGTGCAGTACAGCCATACCCCTCCACTGTACAGGTTTCCGCAGAATGCCCAGATGTCTGCCTCACATACCTCTCAACCGTCTAGAGGAAGAAAAGTGTACAAAGCCATAAATAATGGGGGACAATGGTACAAAAATAGGGGCATTTTTTAAATATTACTCTTACAAACCCAGAAAGTTGATAGAATAAAAGGTTTGCATTAGCATGGACTTCCTGGATGGTATGAAGTCTGAATCCCAAATGTCTGCCATAGTACATGTGCAGTACGGCCATACCCCTCCACTACACAGGTTTTCACAGAATGCTGAGATGCCTGATTCACATACCTCTCAACCTCCTAGAGAAAGAAATATGTACAAAGTTATAAATAATGGGGGACAAAGGCACAAAAACTGGGACACTTTTTAAATATTGTACTTACAAATCCGTAAAGTTGATAGAATAAAAGGTTTGTATTAGCACAGATTTCCTGAAGAGTATGACATCTGAAACCCAAATGTATGTCAGTATGTTCTGACTTAAACCCTGAGTAATTTACAAATGATTTGCTAGAAAATCAGTCACACTTCTTAAATTTGTAAGAGCAATAATTAAAATCTGTCCCTATGTGTCCCTTTACAATTTCCCTTACTGTGACTGACAAGGAGTACAGATACATGTAAATAAAGTGGGTTTATTACATTTCTTTTTTCTTACCATCCTAAGGTATATTTAAGCATAGCTGAGTGGGTATGCACGCTATGGCCCTCAGCTCAACATTGCTTAAACATCCCGTAGGAAATAAATAAAAATATACAATTAAAATTCTCATGCCGAGATAGCTTAGTGGTTAGGGTCCCAGCTTTGCATGCAGGTGCTCACGGTTCAAGTAACAAAACATGCACTTTATTTTTACATGGGAAAGCAGTGTTAAAGTTATTATTTGAATTTTAAATTATGTAGCAATTAATATTTGTCAACCAGGATACTGTAGCTGGTCTAAAATGTAAGTGTGAGTGAATATAACATGTGAAATCACCCATGTAAACACGTGTCTCATACAGTATAGTCACACCCCATGATAATGCAATGAAAGCACATAGAGGGATGTCATGTAAAGTAAATCATACACACTTACTAATATGTCAGTAATGATTAATTATGTAATTTTATTCTGATATATTTTTAAAATGAAAAGTGAGCAGTACTTAGCAATGCTTAGCAGGTGTAAGCATTGCTTAAGTGTAAATGCTAAGCAGCAGTCAGCTCAGCTAAACAGATTTGCACACTGTTAAGCAATGCTCAGTAGTTAACCCTTTAACCCAGCTTAGTGGATTTGTGCACTGCTTAGTTGATCTTAGCATTTTCAAAATGGTCCAATGACGGCAAAGGGCAGGAATATAGCCTTATTTAAATGGTGCAGGTGGGAATACAGCCAGAATTTGTTGTAGCTTTCTCTGAGCAGGAACTATGTCAGGTGTTGGTGAGGGCTCGTGCTTTCGCACGCAACACTGGGGCACTTTGGAGGCCAGAGTCATGGCTGGGCTCCTTGTAGCAATCCATGATGACAGACTGCTGCAGGGCCAGTATCAGGGCTCACAGTATAAAGCAGAGGCCTGGGACCATCTGGCAAGTGATCTCACCAGTGCCACTGGCATCCCCCAAACTGGTGAGCAGGTACGGCATCACTATGCTGATCTAAAGTGGAGTAAGGGGGTGCACTTGGCCCAATGGATCCAAGATGCTCGGGACAACCATACTCCAGCAATTTGTAAGTATCCTGGATATAGCTGTACCAAATTCTAGCCTGAGCCTGTGATAGACAGGTATGCAAAATGTTTGTTTTTTCCCCCTACAGCTGCAGTGGAGAGGGCTGGCAATGCTGAGGCCCATGTGGACAGACTGAGAAGGCTGCACAGACAGGCTGGTGAGTACATATCTACCTTGCATTATATAGTGAAACAAATAAGAAGGCTTAAATTGTTTACTATGTCCTGTGTCTAACAATTAAAGAAAAGTTTGCCAGACAAATAAAATAAACACGTCCAGGGAGGCAAAGTGAAACCACTGTAAGAACAATACCACTGAAAACAAATAGCGTATACTGTTTTATTAGCCGCTTTCGTACAAAAACTTCTTCAGAATAATCACATTAAAACAACTGACCTCTTAAATACCATATAATAATCATGTGACTGGTTCATCATTAAAACAATTAACGTAATTCACTTTAAAAACTCCTAAACAATCGTAACAATTAATTATAAAAAACTTAATAAAAATGAGAAAAAATGGAGTGTCCTGTTTTATTTACAGGTCCCAGGTTTTGTGAATTGCGGAACCAGGGGAGTTGTTTACATCGCCCTGTGCTCCACTTGTGATGCATTTTACATCGGGATGACCACCAGGGAATTCAGAATTCATATAAGGGAGCATATTTATAGTATTAAATCTAGGGATGAAAGGAATGCCTTATTTAAACATTCATTGAATTGTTTATTTTTTAAAAAATTTTTATTTTCCATACTTGAAGTGGGGCGGAAGGACATGAGGGAAGGGGATTTTAAGAATTTCCTCTTACAAAGAGAAACTTACTGGCAAATAAAATTAAAATCAGATACCCCCCCTGGACTCAATGAGACCATTAATATTAAATGTTTTTTAAATCAGCGTAGGTTAAATGTAAATAAAACAGGACACTCCATTTTTTCTCATTTTTATTAAGTTTTTTATAATTAATTGTTACGATTGTTTAGGAGTTTTTAAAGTGAATTACGTTAATTGTTTTAATGATGAACCAGTCACATGATTATTATATGGTATTTAAGAGGTCAGTTGTTTTAATGTGATTATTCTGAAGAAGTTTTTGTACGAAAGCGGCTAATAAAACAGTATACGCTATTTGTTTTCAGTGGTATTGTTCTTACAGTGGTTTCACTTTGCCTCCCTGGACGTGTTTATTTTACTGGTTGGACTTTTCTTTTTTGCCAGACAAATAGTCATCCTCAGCATATGCAGTCATAGAGCACTGTGCCATATAAGTACAATAAAAACCTAAACCACCAAACTGTTGTGTTTATTCTGGTATGTTGTTGTAGAAATAGAATGTGTGCAGGTTCTGCGTGGAAAATATGGCTTTGACAGCATGAATTAACAGAGGTAGTTCTGAGAATCAGCTAGTATGCAAAACAGTAGATTGTGGAGCTGTAAATCAATTCCAAAAACTCGAAAATAGGAACTGCAAACCACCAAACCATAAAAAAAGAATAACACAGTTCTGATGAAACACTCGAGTGGTAGAGCTAATAGTCAAAACACAAGTGTGTTACTTAAAAAATAATTTATTGAGCGTGCTTTCATCTTAGATAACAAGACTTCATCAGAAACATTTACAATACAAAACCCTAGTGGTTTTATTCCCTTGAACAATAAAATAATTAACAATCAATTATACGTCTCCCCTTCCTTACTTAAAGCAACATACCAATAATTCATGATTTTTAAAATAGCTTTAAAAATAAATGAAAACTATTAATACAATGAATATATAATACTAATACATTATGTATAAATTAATAAACAATAATAATAAAATTACTATATTTCATGTAAATAGATTAAAGTAAAATAAAATTACATCTTAAAGGAAACATTTAAAGCTTAAACAAATGGTATTTTAATACTGGCATAATACTGCATGTTTCATTAATACCTGGGAGTGGGTGGCATTCAATCTTAGCTGCCACTTTAACTCTTCCCTATCTAGTCTATTTTTCCAATCACCACCCCTGATATCATTACCAAGGTTCTCCAAAATACCAAAAAAAAAAGTTTTACATAAACTATTACCCTTTGAATGTTTGTAGAGAGTGTTATTATCATCCTCGTGTCTAATAGCATAAAGATGTTCATAGATCCGTTTACGCAGAGCCCTTTCAGTTTTGCCAACATAAAACTGCTGGCAGTTCTGACAGACAGAAATGTAAACTAGTTGTTTGGAGCCACATGAACCTCTCTTTAAACACACCTTTCTCTTAGGGGAACCAATCTCCACCCAATCGACACCTAAAATATATGAACAGTATGCACAAGAACCACAACTCCTAGTTCCTCTGGATGCATCATTTATTTTTATAGGATGTTCAAGTAAAAACTTAAGGTTATTACTAGTTTTAAACACAAAATGAGGTTTGTTACCTACGAAATCCATTAAACTATCATCGCCCTTGAACATTACCAAGTTTCTCTTAACTATTTGTTGAATATCTTTACTAAGTGTACCATAGGTCAAAACCATGGATTGCATATAGTTTTTGTTATTTTTATCCCTAAAATATTCAGCAGGGTTTGTGGAAACCTCAAGGGGTTTACCCAATAAGGGTACAAACATCTTACCCCATTCATTTAAGACTTCCTCACTAATAGAATATAACAAGGAGGTTGGATAACCCCTATCCATAAAGAGGTTAACCAGGGTAGCTATCTCACTCTTACAAGTCTCTTCACTGGAACACATTCTAGCTACCCTCACCATTTGGTCCTTTACCCTGTTTGTAATACTCCCCCTCAAATATAAAAAAAATATTTTTTCCATGAGGACCATATGAAATTTATTAAAGTATTACTCAAATTACAAACATCTAGTAAAGCTTCATGAAAAAGGTTCAAACCCTCACAATGGGGTATAGAAGTGAATAAATCTACTACATCAATAATAGAAAAAAATTCATCTCATGGAAATATTCACTTTTTATCTTACCAAAAAAATCCCACTAATCTCGTAGTAGATAATCAATGTTTTTTAAGTTCCCACGAACCATCCTTTCTACAAATATCCCCAGTGAATAGGTCATGCTGTTCTCAGAACTTATAATCAATCGATATGGGAGGTCAGAAATATTTTTGTGGGTTTTGGGAATACTGAACATAATAACTATTCTAGGATGTTCATTACACAAGAATTGAAATATTTCTTCATTAATTTCATCCTGAAGTAATGAATCTTCCAAGCATAACTGGATTTTCTTGTGGGCTACATTGATTTCATTAATAGATGAGACTTCATATTTGTCATCATCCTGTAGCATACTATAAATTCTGTTAGTATAATCCATCCTGTCCACAATGGCCATACCACCCCTCTTATCAGTTTCATGAACCTCAACTTCGAGTTACCACGATGTTCTTTTAGGAGTTGATTCTCTACATAAGTAAGATTATATTGTTTATGTTTAGAATTGTAATAAGTTTCATAAATTTCCTGTGTGCATACTTTTTCAAAGGTAGAAATTATAGGGTGTAAAGGAGGATTAAAACAACTTCTCAGTTTGAAATTCAGAGGTTTAGGTACTACGGTGGTATCCTTAAACAAGTATCTTAAATTTAACTTTCTTGTGTATAGTTTGAAATCTGTAATAAAATGGGAGATATCCCGCTTACAATTTGCAACAAACTTAATACTTTTTTCAATAAAGAAAAATATTTTTTATTAATTTCTAGACCAGTGTAGTTAAATATATTAACCCCCTTATAACTCAATAGTGTCCCACCAAAGGAGTTAATTATTTCTTCCTCTGGGACCTCTAATTCACCTAATCGTGACTGCCATTTCTCCATTTCTGGTAAGGGGCCCTTTGCCCCCCTCCCTTGCTTCCCCCTTGTTGCTCTAAAAAATGCTCCCCTTTAGGTGCATTATATTTATTCTGTAACCGTTCAGATCTCCTGAGTACTGGATATTCCTGATCATAATTTTCAACAACTTCATTAATATGTGAATGTGAGGAATGAAATACTTCTCCATTCCTTTCATCATTACTTTTAAAATATGATTTTGGAAGAGGGTAAGCATTCTTGTCTTTATATTCACATGCATCCCTATATAACTTTTTACGTTTCCTTTTCACATTGTCATTAACTTGTTGCTCAATTTTAACAAACATAGTATCATACTTGTGAGATATTTCATAAAAATGTACATAATTTGTAACAATTTCATTTAACCTTTCCACATCCCCAACCAAAGCTTCTATTTTTGTGTTATTAATCCTGATAATAAACTCCATGAGTTCAATACCATGCCTATCGAACATTTCAATAAGTTCAAAACATTCTGGGTCCTCTTCAACCAAGCCTTTAGGGAAACAAAAGATCCTTAGCCCCTTCGGTACTCTTTTACTTTTAATACTTTCCCTTAGAATGCCATTGTCACATTGAAGGTTCCGTACCTTCCCCAGTTTATTGTCCAAGTCCTTCAAAACGTTGTTTATATTCCCCTCTAGGACTTGGGTACCAGATAGTGTAGGACTGGTAGAGAAAATGTCCGTTTGTAACCATTCACTCAGGGCCAACCTCCTTCCCATAAAGGTTGAGTCTTTTTGCGCCTGGCCACATGGAATAAAATCCTGGGTCATTGACCAATTAGGGAAGCTTTGTGTAAGCTTCTTACGTGCACCCAGGTCTTGCATAGATGTTTCAACCTTCCTGGAATCACCTGCATCCACCGTTGAAGTCAGCATAGTTTCCGCTCTCCTCACTGAGCCGCCCGGCCCTTGTAGATGTTCAACAGCTGCTTGCAACTCTGAAACATTCCCAGTCAGAGTTGCAATAATATTAGTAAGCTGCACTAAGGTTGTAGTTTCATTCACGCCATTATTAGACATCCTAATGTCATTGTCTTCCAAAAAAAAAGGAGATGGACTGTTTTCTCTATTTTCAATAGAGTCTGCCATTCTTTACAACAGTTTTTAAAAAAATTATTACCAAACGTTGTTACCACTCTTGTCAGTTCCACCACAATAAAGAACAACTCCAAAAACTCAAAAATAGGAATTGAAAACAACCAAACCATAAACAAGAATAACACAGTTCTGATCTTAAAGGAAACATTTAAAGCTTAAATGAATGGTATTTTAATACTGGCATAATACTGCATGTTTCATTAATACCTGGGGGGTGAGTGGAATTCAGTCTTAGCTGCCACTTTAACTCTTCCCTTTCTAGTCTATTTTTCCAATCACCACCCCTGATATCATTACCAAGGTTCTCCAAAATACCAAAAAGAAAAGTTTTACATAAACTATTACCCTTTGAATGTTTGTAGAGAGCATTAGTATCATCCTCACGTCTAATAGCATAAAGATGTTCGTAGATCCGTCTACGCAGAGCCCTTTCAGTTTTGCCAACATAAAACTGCTGGCAGTTCTGACAGACAGAAATGTAAACTAGTTGTTTGGAGCCACATGAACCTCTCTTTAAACACACCTTTCTCTTAGGGGAACCAATCTCCATCCAATCGACACCTAAAATATATGAAAAGTATGCACAAGAACCACAACTCCTAGTTCCTCTGGATGCATCATTTGTTTTTATAGGATGTTCAAGTAAAAACGTAAGGTTATTACTAGTTTTAAACACAAAATGAGGTTTGTTACCTACGAAATCCATTAGACCATCCTCGCCCTTGAACATTACCCAGTTTCTCTTAACTATTTGTTGAATATCTTTACTAAGTGTTCCATAGGTCAAAACCATGGGTTACATATAGTTTTTGTTATTTTTCTTCCCAAAATATTCAGCAGGGTTTGTGGAAACCTCAAGGGGTTTAGCCAATAAGGGTACAAACATCTTACCCCATTCATTTAAGACTTCCTCACTAATGGAATATAACAAGGAGGTTGGATAACCCCTATCCATAAAGAGGTTAACCAGGTTAGCTATCTCACTCTTACAAGTCTCTTCACTGGAACACATTCTAGCTACCATCACCATTTGGCCCTTCACAATATTTTTCTTAGTATATTCTGGGTGACAACTGTTATACTCCAAATAATCATTTGAAAATGTAGGTTTTCTATATATTCTCGACACAAAACAACCCCTTGTATAATCCACAGAAATAGTTAAGTCTAAATAATTTATAGACTTGTTGTCATAGGTGCCTGTAAATTTGAAGTAATCAGTAACAGTATTGACGTAAACCAAAATTCCTTTATAGTTTCATCCCCCCCTCCATAGAATAAAAGTATCATCCAGAAAACGGAGGTAGGTCCACCAGTAACATGGAAATTTACTGTTGAGGTATAGGTCAAGGGTATAAAAGCACTAGGGTTTTGTATTGTAAATGTTTCTGATGAAGTCTTGTTATCTAAGATGAAAGTGCGCTCAATAAATTATTTTTTTAAGTAACACACTTGTGTTTTGACTGTTAGCTCTACCACTCAAGTGTTCCATCAGAACTGAGCTGTAAATCAAGATATACATGAAATACGGCATATAGTATGCACTAAGACGAGAACCCTGAATACTAATGTCAAATACATTATAGTGTGTCCCCTGCTGCAGTGCCTTATGTTAACCTTTGCTTTCCAGATCATATAATTTCAAAGGATTACTACACAGTATAGTAACTATCTGTCATGCATGAATCTGTGGATTACAAGGCCAGACTGTATAACCCACAGAGTATTAGGCAGAAAACAGTCAAACAAGTAACAGCAGTTTCCCAGTAGCTCAGTGTGATGATAAACAACCTTGCATTTCATTTTAGCACACCCAGGCACTCTTCAAATCCAGGGAGTGGTACTGAGATATTTGCATATATACACTCAATACATCTTGAATATTTGTAGAAACAGTCGCATAGGGGTAAAAGATATTTTCTTCACAGGTCTTACAGCTAATAAAATGTTTGTAGTAGCTGTTTGAAGGGTATAACAATTCACTGTGTACAACTGTCCCACTGTCCAACCCCATGCCTGAAATGTCAGAGGATAGGTACATACACCATGCCCTCTTCCCAATACATGTCTCTCAAGTGTCATGCTGTCATGACTAGTGGTCACTGATGTCAATCACCTTGGACACAGATAGGAATCCAGGTGAACTATGCTAGTAGCAGACTCACACAAGATCATTGTGTGGTGTCCTTTCTTTGTCAATATATAACTCTGATATGTACAAGCCGCCTCCAATAAAGTAGCCATAGTGTACCCAGTCTGCCTCATACCATTACAGGTTGACAGTCTAACAGGTATGTATGTGCCACAGAAGCTACGGGCCATAGTTAAATGTAAAGTGAGGGCAGACCTGTAGAGTATTGAGCAGTACTGTTGTGAAAAATAGAAGCCAATACAGTTGTTAATGGACTTTTTATTCTCTCCCCCTACCCATCATCTGCATCAATAATTATTATTCACATGCTACGGGTATGTTGTTTTTAAAACCTATTGTTGGGACATGTGTTCTATTATTGTTCATATAATTCATTGGCTGCATATTAACATACCTTGTTCAAATACCATTATTGGTGGCCTGTTGCTGTCAATTCACTTACATGCTCTTAAAATGTAAGATGTACCACTGATGAAAGCTTTATGCTGAAACCAGTCTGGTTCTTATAAACTTACATGCTTCATGCTTCCAAGGTGCTGAATTTTTTGTTCATGTATACTGAAGTTTGTCTGGCCTGTGCACCTACCATACTTGCTAGCCTGCCTCTCTTTAAAACCACAACACCATAGCACATATGGGAAGGCAGATCCCATGGATCTACCTGTCCCACCCCATCTGGCCATGGCACTGGGCCCCAGCACATCTGGGACCCAACCCAGAACATCCTCCACTGCTGGTCCTGTACTACCTTTGGGTGGAACCACCTCAGGGGATGGGGTCTGTTCCCCCCTTGGGTGCGAGCGTGAAGAGGAGCCCGTCACCCGACAACAGTTCTGGGGTATGTTGCGCAGCATCATCCGCTCTGAATTGGATGGGCAGCTGTTCCAGATGGAGGGCCACCTGGTGCACCTCAAGGGGCAAACAGCTCCTGTTGTCCAGCCCCCAGCACAGCCACCTTCGGGGCAGTGAAGTTGCAGTGGTAACTGCCCATGTGTGGGGACATCAGTTGCACTGTACCTATTTGGGGCCTCATGGGCCTCTGATTCCACACCACCTCCGTCTAAGGTGTTTACCCACCTCTTGTGTCATATACCACCTCATGTTTGCTGTCTTGTGTGTCTTGTCTGTCTGCAAATACTACCGATCCTACCCAACCTACCTGACCAAACATACCTACAGCCCTTCCCCAACATTACACTCTCACCTAAAAAAGAAAAAGAGCATCTGTCCCATAAAAAATACATAGCTCTACATTCTGCCCCCATGTACAGTGAAAGTAATTGATTTACCCACAAAATATTCTACAAATGTCTGTTGCCAACACCCCTCCCTGTGGGGTCTGAGGCTGTAAATTCCAAATTCTACACATTATTCACAGCTGTTGCTGCAGAAGAAATGTAGAGCTATGGTCCTTTCCTACACCCATCCTGCACATCCCTAGCTGGTTTTCCTAATGTTTTACCCCCTGCCTATCACCTTTTTTCTTTTCTTTAATTAAAATTAGTGAGGGTGTAAATGGGAGTAAGCACCGCTAAATGAAGCTAAGAGGAATTAACCGTCTCTTAGCATTGCTTAGCTTCATGCCAAACCATGCAAACCCAATTACAACTGCTTAAAAGTGCCTTAATAATTCTGTCTCCATCAGCCCTTGTTTTTGCCCAGCAACAAAACATTCAGCCCTGCCAAGTCTTGAACCCAGGATGCTGGCACTACAATCACAGCAACATACAACTACATCATCCAAGCTGTGGGAATTTCTAATGCTTTTACAAACATACCATGCATTCTAGTCATTTAACATTAATGAAAAAAGGAATCACTTCCAAGTATTGAACCCAAGACCCTACGCTGTACACTACAATCACAGCAATTCACCTCTACACCATTTGAGCTGTAGGACTTTGTAATGTTTTTACAAACATCATGCACTACAGTCATTTAACATAAGGGAAAAATATATATCCATAGTACTCTAATATACAAATATGTGTATATATATATATATATATATATATATATATATATATATATAGATAGATATAGATATATAGATATATATAGATAGATAACTATATATAATTATATATATATATATATATATATATATATATATATATATATATATATATATATATATAGATATACATAGATGTACAATGGTACACACCCCTGCTAAAATGCCAGTGATATAAAAAAAACGAGACCACAATACATAATTCCAAAACTTTTCCGACCTTTAATGTGATCTATAACCTGTACAATTCAATTGAAAAACAAACAAATCTGTTAGGGGAAAAAAATATAAAAAATAAAAAAATGCAAATAAGCTGGTTGCATAAGTGTGCACACCCTTAAATTAATACTTTGTTGAAGCACCATTTGATTTAATTACAGCGTTCAGTCACCTTGAATAGGAGTCTATCAGCATGGTACATTTTGACTTGGCAATATTTGCCCACTCTTCTTTGCAAAAGCGCTTCAAAATTGTCAGATTGCGAGGACATCTCTTCTGCACACCCCTCTTCAGGTCACCCCACAGATTTTCTATTGGACTTAGGTCTGGGCTCTGGCTGGGCCATTCTAATGCTTTAATTTTCTTCTGGTGAAGCCATTCCTTTGTTGATTTGGATGTATGCTTGGAGTCATTGTCATATTGAAATGTGAAATTCCTCTTCATTTTCAGCTTTCTAGCAGATGCCTGAATGTTTTGGGCCAAATGTGACTGGTATTTGAAACTGTTCATAATTCTCTCCAACTTGACTAAAGCCCCAGATCCAGCTAAAGAAAAGCAACCCCAAAGCATGATATTGCCATGACCATCCTTCACAGAGGGGATAGTGTTCTTTAGGTGATGCAAAGTGTTATTTTTGCGCCAAACATACCTTTTGGAATTGTGGCCAAAAAGTTCAACCTTGGTTTCATCAGATCATAGCACATTTTTCCACATGCTTTTGGGGGACTTGATGCAATGTTTTGCAAAATTTAGCTTAGTCTGTATGTTTTTCTGTGTAGGAAAAGTCTTCCATCTTGCAACCCTACCCCATAGTCCAGACATATGGAGAATATGGGAGATTGTAGATTGTGTAGTACACAACCAGTAATTGCCAGAAATTCTTGCAGCTCCTTCAGTGTTGCTCTAGGTCTCTGGTATCCTCTCTGACCAGATTTCATCTTGTCTTTTCATCAATTTTCGAGGAACGTCCAGTTCTTTGCAACATCACTGTTGTCCCATATTTCTCCACTTTTTAATAGGTTCATAGGTTCATACTAGGCTATCTGCCCTGGCGCATTTACAAGCCTAGCCCGAGTGTGTTTGGCTTTCGCCACCCTTACTTAGAATTGAGTTTGCTATGCCCTATTTAAGGTTAGTTTACTGAGCCTCTGTCTAGCAGAGACACAGAAGTAATCCCCAGGGTGAATCTACGATCTCCCATCCACTCATCAAGATTCCTCTTGAAGAGATTCAGTGAGGTGCTCTGCCTAACATGGATCAGTATTCTATTCCAAAGTGAAGGGAGCCTCTGTGTTATGAATCTGTCCCTCCAGCACGTTCTATTTAGCTCTGTGCTGAGGTTCAAATCCTCGAGCGTGGTTCTAAGGGATTTGGATTTTCTGAGGTGGAGCATGTCCATTAATTCTGGGTTAGACATAGCTTTGTATGTCAGGCATAGATCGCCTCGAAGTAGGCGGTATGCGACTGAGTAAAGTTGGAGTTTCTTTAACCTGGCAGCATATGGCATCTGCTTAAGTCCCTTGATCCTCTTTGTGAGGTACTTTTGGGGTCTTTTCAGCTGCTGCAGGTGGCGGTTTAGGTACATCCCAAAAGGGGCATTGTATTCTATGATGGGTCTGATGAGGGATGAATAGAGGGGCACTATTACCTCCCCTGATCTGGATGTGAATCCTTTAGTGATAAGGTGGGCTATGTAGAAGGTCTTTCTAACCACTTTGGCAACGTGGTTGTCAAAGGAGAGATTGCTATCAACTTGGGTCCCCAGATCCCTAATTACATCTTCTGTATTTAATGGGTTTCCACCTATATGGTAGTTTGTGGGCACTTTATTTTTGCCAAAGGGTATGACTATACACTTCTTGGCATTCAGCTTTAGGCCATGGCTCTAGCACCAGTTATCCGTCTCTGTGAGACCTTTTTGAAGGATGTTCATGTCAGCTGGAGAGTCAATAATGGCTCCCAGCTTGCAGTCATCTGCAAACTTAGTCAGACATAGTCCTCCCGTGCTGGCCTGTACCTTGGAAAAGTAAATGCCGAACAAGAGAGGTCCCAGGACCGAGCCCTGTGGGACACCACTTGTGACCGGTTTCGAGTCAGACATGACTCTGGCAATTCTGACACTGTGGGTTCTGTCATTGAGTCAGTTAGCCACCCATCTTGTGACATAGGGGTTTATGTTTAAGCTGGATAGCTTATCTATGATGCCTGAGTGGGGTATTGTGTCAAATGCCTTTGCGAGGTCCAGATAGGCTGTGTGGACTACCTTCCCTTCATCTATGGCCTTGGTGACTGTTTTGAAGAAGTCAACCAGGTTCAAGAGGCAGGATCTGCCCTTGACAAAGCCGAACTGAGTAGGATCCAATGTCTGTAGGTCCCCAATGTTTTTGTTTATGAGTTCCATGATGATCCTCTCCATGGCTTTGCAGATAAGGCTAGTCAGGCTTATGGGGCTATAGTTACCAGGGTCTGTTCAGGCACCACCTTTGTGGAGCGGGACCACTGTTGCTGTACGCCATTCTTTGGGTACATATCCCGTAGTGAGGCTAAGATTGTACAGCATTTTTACGTGTGGGTTTAGTTCTTCTTGGAGTTTGTGTAGGATGCAACCCGGGACACTGTCTGGTCCCATCGAGGCAGTGTTTTTTGCCTTGGAAAGGGCGGCCTTCACCTGGACATCTGAGATGTTTGGGAGGCTGCACTCTACTGGGATAGATATTTGTTCTTGGGGGGGGGGAGAAGTTTGCACTGAACCTGTCTGCCAGGATGTTGGCAATGTCTGTGGGTTCAGTGTATTTTTTATCATTTAGAATCAACTCTGAACATACCTGGGAGTGGCATCCCAGGTTCCTAATATAGCTAAAGAAGGTCTTGTGATTGTCTTTTGTGTCCTGTGCAATTTTCTTTTGAAACTGGCCTTGGAGGATTTTATGAGGGATCGTAATTTTTTGATAGTACTGATCAGAGATGCCTTCCCTTTTAGGGATTTTGCTCTATCATGTAGTAGCTTCCTCCTTCTGTTGTACAACTTATTTATGGCTGGGGTCCACCAGACTGGATGCTTGCCTTTGGATGCCTGGGTCTTGGTTTTGTTTGGGATAGCATGGTCCATGCACTCCTGGAGGTGTCCATAGAATGCGTTTATATAGGATTCCATGGTTTGCGCCGTAATTTCCACCAATCCTGGGGCCTTGAAGGTTTCCACTTCAGATTTGAGAAGTGTGAAGTTAGCTTTTGAGAAGTTCTTCACTGTGGTTTTCTGGGCTGGGGGTGGGGTCGGGTTTTGGATATCCAGTGAAATTAATTTATGGTCTGATCTTACCAATGAGGGGAGTACCTCTGGTGTGGAGCATAGGGTCCCCATGTTGGTGATGATCAGGTCCAGTATGTTTTCCCCTCTTGTGGGAATTTTGACCAGTTGTTCCATAGCATTTGAGTTTATGAATTCCAGGAACCTTTGGGCTAGGGTGTTGGGGCTTGAGTAATGCTCCCAGTCAATGTTAGGGTAGTTGAAGTCACCCAATATAATGGTGTTTGGAGAAATCTTCATGTTCTCCAGTGTTTTCAGGAAAGCCGAGTGGGATTCCTGATTTTGAGATGGTGGTCTGTAGCATGCTATAAACTGAAGTGGAGTTTTGCCCACTGTTAGTTGCACATGGATGGTTTCTGATGCTTCGTACAACGCTACTAACCTGGAGGTGTGGGTATCCTTGATAAATATAGATATTCCCCCTCCTTTTGTGATTCGGTCCGGGTTTTGGGGCCGAAAAGCATGGTATGAGGTATAACCTGGTAGTGCTGGGGTGCTCTCTGGAGCCTTGAACCAGGTTTCTGTCACTGCACAGATATTGATGTTCTCCATAATGAGGAGAGATTTGAGTGCATGCATTTTGAGGTTTAGACTTCTGTCGTTTAGCAGCATTAACAAAGCACCCTGAACCACTGCTAGGTAGGCAAACAAATTTATTAAGCCGAACAGTTCATTAAATTTGTGTTCATAAATCATTAAGTGAGAACAAGAATATAAGAATTATGAAGCCCGATAAGGGCGGGGGGGTTGTGCTTATGGATGCCATTAATTATGAGAGCAAAATGTTTGACATATTAAATGATAATACCAAATACACCAGAATATCCTTGAATGAAATTAATATTGCCTACAAGCGAATTTATGTTATTTTAAATGACTTATTAATGGATGGAGTTATTGACATGAGTACTTTTAAATATTTGCATGTAGACAAACCGAGAATACCCTCCATATTTGGGATACCAAAGGTGCATAAAGATGAAAGTGACCCACCTTTGAGAGTGATAGTGTCAGCAAGGTTCGGTCACTGCACCTTTGGCCAAGTACATTGACCAGAAGATAAAAAGCTTGTTTGTGACAACAATGTTATTTTAAAAGATTCGTGGCATTTCTTAGGAAAACTAAATGAATCACTTGCAAATGAAACAAAAGGTTTTGGTACCTTGGATGTGATTGACTTATTTACAAGTATACCCCATGATGTAGGCCTTGAATGGTTCGAAGAAATGCTACTTGAATCCAAACTACTAGGGCACAATGAGTTCAGAACTGTATTGTTATTAATGGAGATTGTCCTAAAGAATAATTTTATATTCTTTCAGGGAGTATTTTCGACAAACCAAAGGTGTGGCGATGGGGCACACTGTGCTCCCACTTATGCTAACACTATAATGTCCTTCTGGGAGAATAAGTTTGTACTGAATTCAGAATATAGTAGTTTATGGAAGTTGTATGGTAGATTTCTGACGACTTGTGTTTCTTATGGGCAGGCACTCAAGATGAATTTGGTAGCTTTGTGGAATACCTAAATGGTACCACAGAATTTTTAAAATTCACTCATAAATTCACTACTGATGAATTGAAATACCTTGATGTTAACATATCTAAAACTGAGTATGGCTTTGAGTCTAGAATTTATAGAAAAGAGACCTTTTCTAATTCTTATCTGCACTACTCAAGTTCGCACCCCCACACCAGAAAAGGAGTGTTATAAAAGGGCAATTTGTGCTTGTGTAGAATGACTTCTGATGATGCATGTTATGGTAACGAATGTAAAACCTGAGAAACATGTTCCTGAATAGAGGCTACCCGAAGAGCTCATTGATAGAGTTTCAAAAGAAGTCAGTGATGGGAGGAAGGGAAGGTTTGCCCTGTATTGGGTAAATTGAAGATGTTGCAACTCAACAAGTCACAAACAAGAAAGTAGATGGGTTAAATAATGAATTCGTATCAGGTATCATTACCACATATGATGGACAAGCTGGTGTGATCAAAAGAACTTTTGACAAAGAGTGGATTAACTTTTCTAAAGTTTCTGACTTAAATCATATTTTCCATGGTGTAATAAAACATATTTATAGGAAAGGAACACCCTGAAGGATATTTTTGAAAGAGGTAGTAAAGGGAATTCAAGGTTAGCAGGTACAAACAAAAAGCTGGTGTATTTAAATGTGGTGCTTGTAATTATTGTTCTTATTTGATTACTGGGGATACCATTACTTTACCTGCCAGAAATAACAAAATTTTAACTTTAAAAACTTTTGCGAATTGTAACACAAAAGGGATTATTTATGTTGGGTTATGTAAAAATGTAATGCTTTTACATTGGCAAGAGTGAAAGAAAGGTTAAGCAGAGAATTTATGAGCACACCTATGATATTCGTATAAAATGTGAAACAAATTCTCTGTACAAACACACAAAAACTTGTCCTGAAGCTGAATTTCAGTTTTTATATTAGAGGTTGTGCCAAAGGACCCCAGGGCGGTATGTGGGAGACTTTAGTTGAATACAGGGAATTATACTGGCAAGTGGTGTTGGAGGCCAGTAAATTCCTGGTTTAAATGACATGATCTCACTTGCCCCTGTATTAAAAATGAGATCAGCAAAATTGTGACTTTAATGTGTAATAATCCTCCTTGTCAGTAGAGGGCAGTAACTCAATGCATTTCTATGTACAATGATTGTTTTTACTGGCTGTTTTTTAAAATTTGGATGAGTATATAAAAGCAGTTAACTGAATGTATTAGTGTAATCTGATGAAGTTGTGGACGAAAACGTATGGTGATTTGATTCAGCGTTATTTTTTCGAGTGAACTGTTCGGCTTAATAAATTTGTTTGCCTACCTAGCAGTGGTTCAGGGTGCTTTGTTTCTGCTTACTGGTTTGTTCTGCATCCTCCGTTTTTTGGTTTAGCAGCATTACCCTTAGTTTCTTGTTCTTAGTGTTTTCTAAGGTGGTGGGTTTGACTTTTGAGCCTTGCCTAAAAAAGGCACTATAGGGGTGGCGAGAGCCTTTGCCAGTATCCGGAAGCCCAGGGGAGACAGGTGCAAGCCATCCCTTGTGAAGCAACATGGCTTGCCAAGCATGTCTTCCCAGGCTGACAGACACTGGATCCCCTTTGAATGACACCAAAAGTTTAGCCAATTATTAAAATCGATCATTTTGTCTTTATATTGTGGCATCATTCTAGGTGAGGGTAAGATGCTGCTCAAGGTCAGCGTCATACCGGCCTGGGCTACATGATCGGAGAGCTCCTTTATGTCTCTTTTCATGTAGTCGAGGGAGGTACGTCTCAGGTCGTTCACACCAGCGTGTACTATGACCGAGTCATACTTGTACTTGCTTTGGTGCGACCTGAGTGCTTGCGTAATGTGGCGGATCTGTTCATTGTGTTTCATGGTATATCCAATGCTGTGGATATTTTTTGTACCTTTCTCCTGAGTGATACCTTTCAACAATGAGATCCCTTTGATGCTTTGTAAGCTCTCTGTGAACCATGGCTTTTGCTGTAGCATGCAACTGAGTAAATGTCAGGAAAATCCTACTAGGACAACTGAACTTTATTTGGGGTTAATCAGAGTCTCTTTAATTGATGGCAGGTGTGTACCCAGGAAGACTGAATGTTGTAATTAAATCAAAAGTACTAGTTTAAGGGTGTGCACACTTATGCAACCAGCTTATTGTATGTGAATACTGAGGTGTCACAGGACATTTCTCAGTCTGACCCTACACACATATGGACCTGACATACCACCAACAACTGTAGCAGCATGCACAGTAAGATAGAAAGGGATCTAGGACACTCACATCTGCTACTCTTCCTACTCAGCCCAACATTTACACACAACACTGCTACATAATCTTGTCAGTCTAACAATGGCCAGACACACATAACTCTCAACTGTACAGATTTCCACAGAATGTCCATGGTGTGGGACCATATTTATGGCCACTGCTGCATATCACTTCCAGGGGTCTGCTAAGTCACTGGAATGGTATCATGAGTGCAATCACTAAATAATGATATACCATACCTCTGAACCTCTTACTGCAAGACATCTGGACAAAGCATGACATACTTGGGAGACTGGGTGCCAAAATGAGGGACATATCTCACATAATAGTGTTACAAACTGAAACAATTGCTGGTATTACAGGGTTGTCTGAAACACTAATGGATGTCAACATTTACTGACTATAATCCTCACATTATCGTACTTATTTCACAAAAACAGAAATAGTCTGAGTAGCAGACCAAGCATAACAAGCAAACCTCTGGATAGTCTGTGGACATTTGGACAGTTGAGAGGTATGTCAGAGACATATCACTGTCAGACGTCAAGTCACACATAACATGCATGTCCAGACAACCCTGTTAATCTAGAAATCCTCTTGTGTGTATAACAGCAATATCTACTTCAATCTGTACCCAATTCTGGAGCTTTGTCCCCATGTTATTGGGCTGTCTCCACATGTCTTGTCCTGACAGGTATTTCCACCTACTATATGTGAACCTGTAGCCCCTACACCCCCATAATGTCCTCCACACAGGCAAGGAAAAGGGGCAAAGCTCACATAAAGGACTTAATTATAGCACTGTGTTGCTATGGCATTGGCTAATGGAAAGACAACACAGCTGCTCTGGATGCAAGTAGCAAGTGGGAAACACCAATTGGTGCAAAGGCCATCACCTGCTCATGAGCATTACCTACAAAAGGCAAGCTGCTGCCTATGCAACACAGGTCTGAACCCAGCTACACAAAGACAGACTGTGACTACACAAACCTAAACATTTGCAGTATTCTGAGGAAACTCTTCAGCACTATAACAGGTATGGTGATCATGTAAGCTTGTAATGGAATGCAGAGGGGGGATTCAATAATGCCAAATAGGAAGTTAAACACTGGGTCACAACAAGGCCTGCTGGACTCACATGCTGCTGTCCAGCACCTATGGCCATTTCTGCTTGCCCTGTCTGCAATGACATGGATTACATTTCTGGCCCCTGAGTCACCCCAGCAAAGGTCAGCTCATGTATGACTACTATTGGTGTGTCTGTTGTCCGATACCGAGTGCGATACTGCTAGGCCAGCTACCTGGGATGTTGTAGATAGTCATATGTCATGTGAATGCTACTATGATACATATGCTTGTCTTACAAATGTGGGACTTGTATAGGGTATGTGCATAGTACACAGCAGGTGCAGAAGTGTGCACTGAACTCTATGTTATATTCTGAATCCATACCCAACAACTGTACAGAGTTTTGCAGACTGACCACATGTCTGCCTCATATTTGTAGTCAAGGCCTCATACAGTTGTGTATTGTCTGGCTCATCACTGGCAACCCATTAAAGACTGAAGTCATAACATAACAGCATACATTTGATTATCAAATGTCATATCCTGCAGAGTAGACCTGTGAATGTGACACTGTCTTTGTTGGCAACTAAGTGTGTTTCAACTAGATTCATAAAGTGACACTATTTTCTGACCTTTGCCCACCAGTGATGTGTGTCTTTGTGCAGATGTCTTGCTCTAACAGGAGCTAGGTGTCTTAGCATGAAACTCATGACAATTCAAGCGTACCTTGTCCTGCAGGATGCTGACATTTGTGCAGTCACTAACATCTGCTTTGTAGCTGTGGAGCGCACACTAACTTTGCCAGGTTACTCATCCCATCATACATTTAGACCCCAAATGGAGGGCTGCAAAGCCACAGGAGGTGGAGTGTTGAACAATATCATACAAATACACACATCCATGCTGGTTAAACAGTATGAGAAATGGGAGACATCTTGAGTGCAGTTAACAGTTGACAAAACACCTACTCAAATCATAGCTAGCTACAGACCTCCAACCATGATTATGGACTCCAGCCACACCTATTGGGACTGGCTGGAATCTGTAAGGATTCAATTGTCTACCCTGCACCTGGGTGACTTCAACTACCCAAACATAGTGTGCATGACCTATGCCACCTGAACATGAATGCACAGAGATTCCTCAACTTTGTCAATGGCAATGCAGTGGATCAGCTGGTCAACGCTCCTATGACAGGTGGAAATATCATGTACCTGGTCCTAACCAACATGAGTACCCATTTTAGCACTCCTACAGTGTCATCCTCCTTGGTTGGATCTGACCACATAGCCATCACTGTTCAGGTCGCCAACTCCCTTCCCCCCATTGTCAGGGTCAAACATAATTAACTTTACACAATGACTATAAATCTCCTCAGAGCAGGTAGAAGTAACTTCACAGCCAACATCCCATCAGTTAGAACTAGCAGTAGAGTCCAGGCCCAAACCACAATACTATGTGGGCACCTACATACCTGTATGGAGTCAGCAATACCTGACAAGACAACATCATCTCCCTCAAGGTAGGGTAAACATCTGTGGTGGACAGCAGCAATACACAAATACTATAATAGGTGGAAATAATTGTTGGACAGGGCCAAGAAGAAACAGGTGCCGTATTGCAAGCAATGTCACCTTGGCCTGCACAAGCAAATAACATCACAGGTAAATTTCCCTAAGGCTATCTTTGAGTGCAAATTGGACACATCCACCAAAGGCCAATCACTAGACCTTCCACACATGTGTCTGCAGTCCCAGAGGCAACACACAAATCTGCTCTGTAGTGGTGGTCAGTAACACCACATACATGTACAGCATAGATATAGGACACTGGCTGTAGACAGGTGAACTGTAAACATCAGCCCCTGTCCCCCTATCAGTACACATGTGCATGCATAGCACCTGACCCTCTCCTCATCATCAGCAAGCAGGTCCATAATGCCCTCTCAAAAGCAACACACAGAAGTCTCCATAGGCCTGATACCATCCCTGGATGCATCCTATATGAACACAGGCATGAGCTCTCAGGTCCATTATGCACTGTAGTTAACCAAAGCCTGAGCACTGGTGTCATCCCATCTGCACAGAGGACAGACACTGTCATACCTATACACAAGGGTGGAGCAATCCACTGACCCAGCCAATCATATGCACATCAGCCTAACAAGCCTGCTCTGCAAGGGCATGCAAGGCAATATCAAGGACATTATGAACAGGGACATTGGCAACCTCAAAATGCCTGAGCCCACATAGTGTGGTATTGTCAAAGGGAGATCAGGCCTGTTAAACCTGGTCAACTTCTCTGAAGTGGTCAAAAAACACAAGGATGAGGGGAAGATGGTGAACAATGCCTACCTTCACCTAGCCCAGTTCTCTTACAATAATCCCCAGGCAGCCAGGATACATACGCCTACACAGCTAGGCATCAACCCATATGTTACCAGATGGGTAGCTAACTTGCTCAATGATAGTACCCACTCAGTCAAAGTAGTGGAACCCACCTCCAGTAGTAGAGTCTTCCAAAGCGGTGTACCCCAAGGATTGGTCTGGGGGCCTCTACTGTTTGAGATATACGTATCTGAGGTACAGGACAAAAGCAGTGGTCTGTGGCTGACCAGGTTTACAGATGCTTCCAAGCTGGCCTCTGTTTCACATTCTCTTACTGATGTGAGCATCCCCCAAGTGGCCCTCACCCAATTAATGATTGGTGCAAGAAGCATTGCCGCAAACTGAATGCCAGGAGATGCATCATTCTCTCTGCTGTGGCAGATGTCATACACACTAATTATGACAGTAATAATGCACTGAGCATGCAATCAGGTGTGAGGTGACTTGTGCACCAAGGTTAGTAGCAACCTGACAGTTTCCCACCATGTGGGCACCATTGTACAGAAGGCTGTCTACATGGCCCACTTCACAAATACAGGTATGTCATCCAGGAACCAGGAGGCCACAACATCCCTGTACTCCACCCTTATCAGAAGCATTACCAAGTACAATGGCTCTTTTGCCATGTACCTTGCTAAGCAAATGCAGCAATTGCAGAGACCACAGTGGTTCCTGAACAGGCAAATTCAGGGTCTGCAACACCTATCCTATACAGATAGGCTGAAAGCCCTGTCCCTATACTCAGTCTCGTACAGACTGATCATAGATGAACTGTATCTGGCATACAAGGCCATGTCCAAACCAGCCTTGAAGGCATCTCTGCATATCTGTACAACAAACCGCATTCACGCATCATGCACACAAGGCCCTCACCTGGTCTGTGACATATACAGTACTTATTGGCAGGACAGTGTAGTGTCCCACACAATACACTGTCTGTACAATACACTCCCTCCCCATGTCTAGCAGAGTACATGTTTAGCCCTCTTGAAGAAGAAGCTGGTCAACTGCAAGGTAAATGGATGAGACACCCCTGGGATCCCATGTGTGTCCCAGCTGGACAGGAGAAACAGGTGTCAGTTGGAAGGGGCATGGGTGAAAGCCTAGGCCAGGGTTATGATGGCATCAGGGCCAATAGCCTGGTATCATCTTCTGAGGCTATTCACCTAGTACTTTACATGTTTCCTGTATGTATTGCAGACTGTCCTGCAATGTTGTCTGAGATGAATCCCTGTGAGTCTGAACTGTGTAGGTACTGCAGTGATAGTGTATAGTCTTGTCCCTTCATCAGTTATTATCACATATCGTTACACCTTGTCATTGTGTGTGGTCTGTATAACAGTAATTCAGCTCTTACAGAATGTGCATATGCACTTGGTGACACTGTATAGCTCACTCCAATAGCCTTGATCTTGACCACAATTACCATTCTTCTACTACTTCCATCACACAGTAGGATTTGCCACCCTTTGTTGTGGGCCTGACAGTATCAGTGAAAGAGATGGATTGCAGCAAGTAGAACTACCATAAGGTCTGCCCTGAAGGGCCCATAGGTGTCATAGCTGTGCCAGACTGTACCAGGTGTGTGTGTGTGTGTGTGTGTGTGTGTGTGTGAGAGAGTGTGTGTGTGTGTGTGTGTGTGTGTGTGTGTGTGTGTGTGTGTATATATATATATATATATATATATATATATATATATATATATATCAGCAAACATAATACTGAAGGATATTAATTTACATATGATGTGCTCCCATCGCAGGTGAACACAGGGGTTGGAGTCCCTCACCCTCACAACCTGATGTCAGTGTCTTAGCAGACTCCCATGATGATTGAGGTCATGCTGAGGCACAGGTGGGGTTGTCAGTGCCTGGATCATTGTACATTGTTTTGTATCCCACTTTCATCCACCATGTCCCTGCACAAAGTCAGTATGCCCACACATGCCTAGTCCTCAGCAGCCACCAATAATGGACAGGTTAAGGGTGGTGGCATGGAACAGGCTAGTGTGTTGAGTATGGCAAGTGTGAGTGTAGACACCAGCCATAGGCAGACAGCAGGCAAGGTCACACACAGGCAGATGGACAGGGGTGCTCGACAGAGGACTGCTGCCCATCAAGCCCCTGTCAAAAGTGCCACACTAGGTGTCACCAGACACATGTTATGGTTCATCATGGAGGCACAGGGGTATACTTAATGCAACACCAGACAAATGCTCAGGGTCATGAATGCAGCACTGAATAATGGCCTCCACAGCATTTGTGATGCCATACGTCATCTTGCCAATGTCATGGATAGACAGTGGGGTGAAACATTGTCACTGCTTGACCATGCAATATTTGTGCTTGAGCATGTGGTGGGAGTAGGGCATCAGCAAGGTGGACGTAGGTCAGCAACATGATCAGCTGTGAGCCCACATTGCCATGCAAATTCACAGTCCCTTAGTGGCAGTACCAATAGCACTAACAAAGGGAAACTGCTGTCCACACCACACCACAGCAGGCCATAGGCACATTGTCCTGGCCAGTCCCATCAGGGACATGGGTCCAGCAGATAGCAGTCACAATCAGGGAGTAGTACTGCATTTGTCCTTGGGCCTGGCAGTGCCAGTAATACTCCTGTAAGAACCAGTTACTGCATCCCTGCTGGGAGACTGTGAACCATACATTCTGCCACGTACAGTCCACAGCTGTCCAACATAGCTCTGTGTTGGGCATCCACATCACTTGATGGTGTGCAGACAAAGACTCACATATCCCAATCACAGGCCAGTCACCACCAGACATGCACAACTCCTCTGCACGGCCCAGTTGAACATCACCCCTCCAGACACACACACACACACACACACACACACACACACACACACACACACACACACACACACACACACACGATGTCAGTCATATGGCCCAGCATAGGCCTCAGACAATCCAACACTACACCCTGTGCATGTGATGATACATGTGCCACAAGCCTGTTATCCATACCATTGATGCACAGACATGCTCGTATGGGTCTGATGCACAGGGTGACTATGGTACAGTGTAGCAATGTCATGCTGTGTAAGGTGCTGTCTGCTGGCAGTAATTATGGGTACACATCGGGGTGTATGTACCTTGTTAGCCATGATGCAGTATTGCTGTTAGTACTGCTGACTGACTGTAGTGTCACATACTGTATTCTGTTTGTATTCCAAGTGTCTGAGTGTCTGCAGGCTGTGGACCTCCTGACAGTAGCAATAATGAGTATGGCAGAGTGTGAACACAGTGGCCTTTTCATAGCCAAGGTAAAGATGTATAGGTACATGTTTACCAGATGTGTTTACATGCAACAGTGTGTGAGGAGCAACTGTGGCAGACAGTTTGACCTTGCAAACATTCCCTTGACACAGCCACCTTGCCTGCATACATGTCACCTGGGTGTTCTGTAGGACTGCAGGCTCACATATACAGATGAAGTTACTTGAGTACAGGCACTAGCTCCCTCACCAGCTTAGCCATTACTTTCACTGCAACAGATTCAGCTATCAGCACCTGTTGCCCCTGCCATTTCTGTCACATCCACTCGACCATCATGCAGTTGATGAGGGCTTGCCTGGTACTGTATGACAGGCTTGGGGTATGTAGTCCTGACACAGGCCAGCCTGTGTTAGTCTAACCTGACAATCACCAGCATGTGTGTCTGCTATCTCATATGCATGTCTGGCCTCTCATGCTGGTAGTGCACACAGAGTCATAGTCCTATACATGGGGCAGCTGATGAAGGGCTGAGCACAGCCCCTACCTGCACAGTCTTATGAACGATAGGTCTAGATACATAACACAGATAGCACAGTAGTACTGAAATGTGGCTGTGTCTGCCACTACTTTTGAAGTGGGTGACAATTTCAGGGGCTGTTAGGATTGGAAATGATGGGTTCAGAGGCCCTTAACATGTTAGAGCCATCTCACATACTTGCACACCACTGCATGGGGACATGCATTGAGACACACATACACATGGAAGTGACACTTATCAAAGTACATGACCTACTGATCTATTAATGTACAATACACAGTAATATGACCATTGCACCACAGTGGCTTGGTATTAGACACTGTGCAACTGTGCTTGTATGGTGGATGACATCTGTATGGGCCAACACTAGGTTGGCATTGCAGGAGTTTACAGGGTAGAAGAGGCACATAAAATGGTATGCCCATCACATACACATATTGAAGACAGCCATAGGGGCTGTGCATACAGAAACACATACACAGTTGCCAATAGACATATTAGTAACCCTACATATCCACTTGTATGTACTATAGTGCTGCATACACATGACATGCTCCACATACATTATATGCCTGGGACATGAAACACAACCTCTTACAATGGGTAATCTTATGAATGCTTTCATGGATGGTGGGATAACACACCAGACATAGCAATTGGTCTCATCTACTGCTCCTACATACCTGCACAAGTGATAGTGTGACAGACTTTGTATCAGAATGATGTGTCAGTCAGGTATGATGGCTGATACTGGCATGTGGTTCAGTATGGTAACTGTGATATATTTGGCAATGATATCATAGGAATGCTCATTGGCAGGGGACATAGACCATATATAGGTTGCAAACATGTGGATATGCCATGTACATCTGTATAAATGACTGGTATGGGCTGTATAGTGTTACATGGGCATGTGAGGCAGATGCCTTTAACAGGGTCTTTAAAGTAATGTCGTGGGTAGGGGGTCAACAGGCCTTAAAATGGTATAACCTACACATGCAACAGCCACAGGGGATATGCTTTACACACACTACTATAGTTGTCGATATTGACATTAGAAACCCTACCTATTTCCACTATAGTATTACACAGTTATTGCACATGCCACAGAGCTTAGAGGGTTGACAAGTGTATATAGGTACATCTAAGGTAAATGACATCAGCAGGCCTTGTAAGGTAGGGCAATGGGATGTGTACTGGGTGGTACATGCCTCAAAATGGTATAACCCACACCCCCAGAGGATATGCGTCTCACCCAAACACACACACACACACACACACACACACACACACACACACACACACACACACACACACACACACACACACACACACACACACACACACACACAGTATCACAGTTGCCAGTATTGAGATTAGAACCCCTACCTATCTAGTTATGTATACTATAATGTTATGCAGTTATCACATGCACCACAAAGATTATAGGATTTAACATTGTCGCAAGGCATGTTTAAGGTGATTACATCAGAGCCCTTGTAAAGTATGGCAATGGGAAATGTACTGGGTGGGAAGGGCATCAAAATACATTACCCTAATAACATACACACTTATACATTCACACACACACACACACACACACACACACACACACACACACACACATTTGCCACGACTGAGTGAAGAACCCCTGCCTATCTAGTTATCTGTACTATACTGTTAGTTATTACACCACAGAACTTATAGGGCTGAGTGTTATCCAAAGGTACTTCTAAGGGCAATGACATCAGCAGGACTTGTAAAGTGGGTCACTGGGAAGTGTTGTGGGTGGGAAAGTCCTCAAAACACTTTGCTCTACAAACTTACTAACTCTTGTACATACACTTATACACACACACATTTGCCAGACCTGAGAATAGAACCCCTGCCTATCTAGTCATTTGTACTATAGTGCTACACAGTTATCCCATGCGCTACAGAGCTTACAATGCTAACAAGTGCCCAAAGGTACTTCTAAGGTGAATGACATCAGCAGGACTGCTAAAGTAGAGCACTGGGTTGGAAAGTCCTCAAAATTCTTCATGCTCCAAACATACACACTTACAAACACACACACACACACACACACACACACACACACACACACACACACACACACACACACGCACGCACACACACACACACACACACACACATTTTTCAGACCTGAGAGTAGAACCACTGCCTATCTATCAGTCATTGCATGTGCTACAGAACTTATAGGGCTAGCACACACCACAACACTTATAGGGTTGGGTTTGTGCAAAGGTACTTCTAAGGGGAATGACATCAGCAGAACTGCTAAAGTAGGGCACAGGGAAGTGTTGTGGGTGGGAAAGGCCTCAAAATATGTCATCCTATAAACATACACACTCTTGTACACACAAACACACATTTGCCAGAACTGGGAATGGAACCCCTGCTTATCTAGTTATTTGTACTATACTGTTACATAGTTATTGCATGCACCATGGAGCTTATAGAGTAAGGCTTGGTCTGCGCAAAGGTACTTCTAAGGGGAATGACATCAGCAAGACTGCTAAGGTAGGGCACTGGGAAGTGTTGTGGGTGGGAAATTTCTCAAAGTACATCATCCTATAAACATACATATGTGCACACACTTGTATACACACACACTTGCCAGAACTGGGAAAGGAACCCCTGCCTACCTCGTTATTTGTACTATACTGTTACATAGTTATTGCATGTGCCATGGAGCTTATTAGGGCTGGGGCTGTGCAAAGGTACTTCTAAGGGGAATAACATCAGGAGGACTGCTAAAGTGGGGCATTGGGAAGTGTACTGTGTGGGAATAGCCTAAAACTGTTTCACCTACAAACAAACACACACACACACACACACACACACACACACACACACACACACACACACACACACACACACACACACACACACACACACACACACACACACACACACACACACACACACACACTCACAGACACACATTATATTTTCCAGGACTAAAATTAGAATCCCTACCTATTTATTTGTACTATAGTGTTACAAAGTTATTGCATGTGCTACAGAGCTTATAGGATAGACAGGTGTCCAATGGTACTTCTAAGATGAATGGCAGCAGCAGATCTTGTGAATTAGGGCAATGGGAAGTGTACTGAGTGGGAACAGCCTCCTAATACTTAGACCTACACACACGCACGCACACACTCACACACACAAACACACACACACACACACACACACACACACACACACACACACACACACACACACACACACACTCACACACACACACAGGCAGGGGATGTGATATTATAACCTCCACCTCAGTACAATTACACAATGGAGCTCACCTTCATGTGGGCACGTGTGACTGGTTACAACCGGTATTCCACTGTTCGCAGCAGGACATCACTCTATGCCATTCAGGGTATCTGTGTGTGTGACTCACTCTGTGTGTATCCCCCTGTGTATGTCTCTCTCTCTCTCTCTCTCTCTCTCTCTATCACTGTCTCTCTCTCACTTCCCCACATCTATGTGTGTGTATGTTTGACATATTGTTATCTGTTGCCCATATATATGTCTGCGTATCACATGCAACAGATGCAGATATATCACATATGGGCCATCTACAGCTAGCTGAGGGTAATCCTGTCTAATGGGTGTGTGTAGGGACAGTTAAGGTGTACATAGCTGTCTGTATGCAAAGACATATATACACATTACAGTCATATAGTCCGATGTGGGTTCTAACATTGCCTGTGATTCTCTAAGTGTAGGAGCATGCCCAGTGTGACCTTCTATAGTGAGAGTGGGACTCCATTACAGAGATAGGTGTACTACGGTCTGGGGTTTTGTCTGCTACAGCCATACCTCTCAGAAGTAAACAGAACTTTCCTAGGGTTACTGGGCTTGTTTTATCAGGCATTTTCTGACATATCTGGAGTCTGACACTGCAATGTATTGTGTCATTACCTAGTGACAGACATCCACAGATCCTCACAGTACTTTACCATAGGAATACAAGGTGTATAACTCATAGACCAGTATTATGAGCCCAGCTATATAAATCCTTGCCCAAAAAGGTCAGTTGAGAGGTGTGGCTACAGCCAATTGACTGATGAAGCTATGTAAACAGTCCAGCAACTTGGTGATATACTGGCTGGGGAATATCCTGCTTGTGTGGTAGCATTCTTACCTGAAATGTCATATCCTGGCGTGGCCATACCTCTCAACTGTACATTTTTTATAGGTTCATAGGTGAGTACTAGACTAATGGCCCTGGACTCTGTATAAGCATAGCCCAAGAAGATTCCCTGGCATCATGCCACCCAAAGATAGTTCTCAGTTCCCCTGTCAAGCAAGGCCAATGAAGTGACCCCTGGGGTGAACTTCCTATTGCCCATTTACTCGTCAAGATTTCTCCTAAAGAGAGCTAGTGAAGTGCTCTGCTTGATGTGAATGGGAAGTTTGTTCCAGAGTATGGGAAGTCTTTGGGTTAGGAACCTGTCCCTCCAGCATGTTCTGTTTATTGTGGTAATGACGTTTAGGTCCCTGGAGTGTGTGACCTGAAGGGATTGGGATTTATTTAGGTGCAGCATATCTAGCAGCTCTGGGTCAGACATGGCTTTGTAGGTCAAGCAGAGATTGCCTCTAAGTAGGTGATAAGAGACAGATTGTAGCTGGAGATTTTTGAGTATGTCCATATAGGGCATGTGTCCAATGCCTAAGATCCTCTTTGTGAGGTATTTTTGTGGCCTTTCCAGTTGTTGTAGGTGTCTAGTGAGGTACATAGCAAATGGGGCATTGTATTCTATAATAGGTCTAATGAGGGATGAGTAGAGAGGGATTATGACCTCTTTCCTCCTGGATGAGAAACCTTTTATAATGAAATGTGCCACATAGAAGAACTTTCTGACTTCAGTGGCAATGTGGTTATCAACGGAGAGGTTACTGTCAACCTGTGTCCTCAGGTCTCTTATCGCACCTTCGGTGTTTAGTGGACTACAGCCTATGTGGTAGTTCATGGCCACCGAATTTTTCCCAAAGGGAATGACAATGCACTTTTTGGCATTGAGCTTAAGGCCATGGTTCTGGCATCAGTCATTGGTGTCAGTGAGGCCTTTTTGTAGAATGTCTACATCAGTTGGAGAATCAGTAATGGCTCCCAGTTTGTAATCATCTGTGAACTTGGTCAGCCAGAGTCCCTTTGTATTGGTTTGAACTTCAGAGAAGTAGATGCCAAACAGGAGAGAACCTAGGACCAATCCCTGTGGGACACCACTTGTAACTAGTCAGTAGTCAGATGTGGAGTCCACTACTTTCACAGTGTGGGTTCTGTCAGTGAGCCAGTTGACAACCCATCTTGTGACATAGGAGGTCATGCCTAGTTTAGTGAGTCTATCTATGATTCCTGAGTGAGGGATGGTGTCGAAGGCCTTGGCAAGATCTAGGTAGGCTGTGTGAACTACCTTGCCCTCATCCACAGCTCTGGTGACAGACTCAAAGAAGTATATCAGGATGAGCAGGCATAATCTACCTTTCATAAACCCAAACTGTTTGGGTTCCAGAGTTTGGAGATTCCCTCTGTCCTTATTTATAAGGCCCACTATGATGGGCTCCATAGCCTTACATATCAGACTCATCAGACTAATGGGGTGGTAGTTCCAAGGGTCTGTAGTCGCTCACCCTTTGTGGAGTGGGATGACCGTAGCAGTGCACCATTTGGTAGGAACAAAGCCTGAAATGAGGCTGTGATTGAAAAGGGTACTCAGGTGTGATGCCAGTTCACTTTGTAATTCATGTAGAACACAGTCAGGGATATTATCAGGTCCCATGTAAGATGTATTCTTGGCTTTGGACAGTGCATTTTTTACCTGTGTAGCTGTGATAATAGGGACTTGGCATTCCTCAGGTATTGCGATATGACTTTTAGGAGGCAAAAGAGGAGTAAAGTTCACACTGAACTTGTGGGCCAATATGTTGGCAGCATCAGTTGGTTCTGTATATGAATTGCCATTGTGCTGTAACTCAGAGCAGATCTGAGTATTACTATGTAGATTCTTGACATAACTATAGAATGCCTTGTGGTTGTCTTTAGAATCTGCAGCAATTTTGGTTTCATAGCTAGCTTTAGAGGATTTGATGATGGATCTCAGTTTTTTTTTTGCTGAGGCTAACAAGGGAGTTTTTCCAGTCTTGGGAATTCACCCTTTTCTGCCAGTTTTTTTTTCCTTCTGTTGTAGTTTGTTTATGATGAGGGACCACCAGATTGGCTTCCTTGTTTTGGAGGAGAGCGCCTTGGTTCTGCTTGGTATGGCCCATTCCATGCACTTGTGTAAGTGCTCATACAGTGCATTGGTGTATGATTCAGCAGTCATGCACCTATTTTCCATTTGCATGGGTGTCATGAAGTTAGCTACCTCTGTTTTTAGAAGCCCAAACTTGGCTGTGGAAAAGTATTTTATGGTGGTTTCCTTTGGGGGGGGGGTGAGAGTGGGATGTAGATATCCATGGTGATTAGCTTGTGGTCATATCTGACCAGGGAGGAGTTGATTACTGGTGTACAGCAATGGTTGCCAGTGTTAGTAATGACCAGGTCAAGGATGTTTCTACCCCTGGCAGATTGTCTAGGTGTTTGCCTAGATGTTTCATCCAGTCTACATAAACTTGTGTTTGTATGGAAAGTTAGTTGCATATAATTGAAGACTGATGTTACAAAATAATGACAGGCATTAGTGTTTTAGACTTCATAACCTTCAGACAATTCCTGCTAATGCAAAACCTCTCATCCTACCAACTTTCTCAGTATGTAAGGCCAATATTTACAACACGTGCCTGTCATTGTGCCTTTGTCCCACTTTTATTTATGACCTTGTCCAGATGTCTTTCTGTCAGAGTTTGGGAGATATGAGTGTGGGTACAGAGTGCATTCTACTGTGCAGACATGTCCATTATATATGTAGTATATTCCACATAGTTCTGTGACTTCCAGGTATGTCAGTGGCAGAGCAGTACAGAGTAAGATGGTGAACCACTGACAGACAGTTGTGTATAGGTTGGTGGTTTGCTATGATGTTAGTAGGGTATTGGCCCTGAAGTGCTTATAACCCACACAGAAGATAGTGTAACCCATGTTAAGACATGTCAGCACACAGAGGCTCTGTCCAGCAGGGACACAGGTGGGATCACAGAACTGTATTCTGTGTTTCCCATGCACTAATACAGGGAGCACATCACTAGGGGTATTGAGGCACTTGGCTTGCTGTTGACAGGGAGTGTATTCCACCGATGGGGGAGTGTGTGGTACATGTATCTGTCACACCAACAAACCATACTTATATCACAGCCCAGGTTGATGTTGCACCTACAGGTTAATGGAGTGGGGCTTGAGTTCCAGATGTGGAACAGTCCCATCAGGGCAGGGTCTGGATTGCTTTGTATGCCAGACAGGGGTCACCTCAGCAGAGTCTGTATGGAACGGGGTAGAGTAACAGTGCTGTTAGCCTATCTGTGTAGGGTAGGTGTTTGAGGCAAGGCCTTAGTGTTTGCAAGACCCTTGTGTGTGGAGTCTACATGGTCTGTGGTGTGTAGTTTTGTGGAGTTCTCATGTGATTTTGCCTCTGAGGTGTCCATAGTTTGAGTTTTGTTTTGTTGCAGACTTCCACTTACATAGGTGTGTGTTGTGTATTTGCAGATGATGTTTACTGACTCTGTACACTGCATGGCACCTATGTTACTGCGCAATCTGTTCTGGTGTGCACACTCTCCATTTGTCTGGCCAGTGGTTCCCCTTCCCCTTATGTGTGTCTCTTTTTCCTTTTGTAGTCCAGGCACAGGCTTTGGCCACAGTGGCTGCTGTTATGTATTTGTAATTCTGATGTGGGCAGGGTACATGCTGTTACATCGCACACAGGGTTGTGGACTTCACACCTCTGAGTGTACCTTTTTAGCAGGTTGTCTGTCATTGCACCACTCCATTTGCTGTGGCCCTTAGACAGTTTGTGTTGCTATATGTTATTATGAGGCTACATGTTGGCCTAGCTGTCATACCATCACAGACTGACATCTGCACAGGCCCAAATATGACAGTCAGACAAAGGCCCACACATGGGGACAGGGTATTAATAATGTTCTGCCAAATATAGACAGTTGGGAGACTGGTTTGGTAATTGCTTGTTTGCTCTTTTGGGTTTGATGTCTGCTTCCCCACTGTCTGCCATTGCTGTTTTAACATGACCCTTTCTTGTTTCGCAAATAGATAACAGGCAAATACAATGTTAGGACAAGAAGAACAGATATACAAGGCATACTTGTGCTCCTTCTGTGACAACCTGTGTCATTCCAGGGCTATGGCTGTTGGCCAGTGACATGTCAGTGCTGACACAGAAAGGTGGCAGCCATTTATACACTGGCAGTACACTGACCTTCAGGTACCTGCTGTCCTACTAGGCACTATACCTCTCAACATCTGAGATCCAGACATCTGGACAAAGCCATTAGTGATTGGGGATAGAGGCGTAAATGTAGGGACCATTTTTAGGTATTGGCCTTACAAACCTAGAAAGGTGATTCAATAACAGGTTTTGTATTAGCATGCATGTTTCTATACGGTATGCAGTCTGACACTACAACCTGTCATTATTTTCTGACCTTAGTCTTGCGTGATTTGCCAATGAATTGCCAGGCAACCACTATTTCATGTTATACAGACCACACTTATGATGCAAACCTCTGAACATTCTGCAATAGGTCTGTACAGCTGAGAGGTATGGTAGGCACTGTGTACTGTCCATATGTGTGGCCATCTGTCCATGACCTGTACAGTTTTCCTGCATAAACAGACATTGACATCTGGACAGTGTGACCTACCGTAGGTGTAGCTGGCATGCATAATGGCTCTGCAGTTTTCTGAACATGGCCCTGCCAAAGACAGCACTGTACCTAAGCCACTACAACACAACAGCCTGGAGTTAGTGCTGGCCTAATCCTGACAGTATTAACCAAACATATACATAGCTCATTGACTCCTGCATATTGTGGACATGCAACAAGTTATCATGTCGATTGGGATGGCCCTGGCAATGTGTGCTCTGCTTCTATTTCCCCACAAATATACATGTTACTGCATTTCTATGGGAATATGGGTGGGGGGCACACCTGTCAACTGTACACATTTGCACAGACTGTGCTGATATTTGCTTTACACTTTGGTTCCATTTAGCATAGCATTGTGCCCTGTCTTGGAGACTAGAGGCATATCACTAAAGACAACAGGTCAGACTGTAATGGCATACATTTGAGTTTCAGACTTCTTACCCTTCAGAGCCTTACTGCAACTGCAAGACCTGCTGTGCTATCACTATGTAAGCCTGTAGGGGCGTTATTTCATCATTATCACCATTTGTGAGCCTTTTCCAGAAATTTCTTTATGGTTATCTACAGCTGACTTGCTGGGTGAGGCTGAGGGGCGAGTATGGGACCCCCACACTGACATCCATACTTGTGACCTATGATGCCCCAGTTAGTTGGCCCCCACATATACTGCAGTGGGATTTGTCACCTTGGGTACTATTGCATAGTGTGGGGAGGCCAGTATTAGGCAAACATTTGCTGGTGTCCTATATAGCTGTCAGTTGTCTGCTGCTATCCCAGTAGGCCACCTCATTCCCTTGCATACATGCAGCAATACCATAGATATACTACCAGAACAAACTAATACATTCATTTATTGCTAAGAAGACTGACCTACCTTGTGCCTGTGGCAGTTGTGAGGACAGTGTTTGAGGGCTGCCTATGTCAGATGCATTCAGTACACTTCCTATACATGGTAAGTTACAGGTAGTATGATGTGTGTGTCATCCATTTTACTGAGATTGTGAGTCGGAGAGAGGTGTCAGTACCTGGGTGCTTACAGTGTCAGTGTGTGTGCTATGCATTGTCTCTTTCCCAAGGCCAGGGCATACTGGGCATGCCTCCGTCTGCCTACAGGAGCTAGTTCAGGGGGATTTCGCGTCTGAGTCCTTATGTGCCTGTGGGGACCTTGGCAATGGTGGGGGGCTGTGTGGCCCTTCCCCTTGCTGTTCCTGCTGCAGATGTTTCTGCCAGATCATATTGTGTAGCATGGCACATACTATGAACATGTGTGTAGATGTGGCTGGAGAGTACTACAAGGCTCCAACAGATATGTCATGGCAGCTGAACCATGAGTTGAGCATCCCAAACACACACTCAATAATGATCCTGGTTTGTGCATGTGCCTCATTATGGCATTCTTGATTGGGTGTGTGTGCATTTCTGATGGGTGTTATCATCCATGGATCCAGTGTATAGCTAGCATCCCCCACCACATGGCCATATGGGATGTCCCCCCTGAGAAATCACTGATACAGCTGTGAGGAATGCCAGATGTGGGAGTCATGATAGCTTCCATTGCTGCTAGCACACACATTAATGATAATGCCTCTGGGCATTGCGCACAACCTGGAAGTTGATAGAGTGTAAGCCCTTGTGGTTTAGGTAGACCCTACCCTGTTCATCAGCTGGTGCTTTGATGTGGATGTGCAAGCAGTCTATGGCACACAGTACCTCCGGGTAGTTTGCTACACCGTGGAAGAGGCACATATTGCCGGTCCTCTCCTCACGGGTGTTGGGGAAGTAAATGTGCTCACCAGCATGTGGTAGCATGGGATCCAGGAACTGTTGGATTACCCTGGATGCAGATGGCTGTGAGACCCCCATGATGTCCCCAGTAAGTCTTTGGAAAGTACCTGTAGCTAGTATTCTTAAGTCTACACATACCTTGGTATCCACTGTGATGGGTTCCCCTCTGTTGGTTCTGGGTCTGAGGTGAGGCCAGCACAGCTCGATGAGTTGATGAAGTATGTCCCTGTCCACCCTGTAGCGCTCTAGTATCTCCTGATCATGTAGCCCCTGATAAGTTACACTGGGTCTGAACACTCTTCTCCTCCTCCTCAGTCTGGGGCAGTTGTCAGCATTATCCTCCTCACCATCCTCAGCCTCTAGCACATACTGATGTATCAAAGCAACAGCAGCAGCACCTAACATATTGTCGGTTAAAATTTCCCAGAGTGTGTACACCAATGGTGCAGAGTTTATTGGAAAAACAGACTGAAAGATGTTTATACTGTTGTGCTGCAGATGCTGCCTGTATGATTGGCTGGCTATGATACATTTCACCTGCCTGCTACTTTATTTGTACTTGATTGTTTTTATTCTGCTATTTCCCTTTTTTCCCCTTCCCATTTCCATCCCTTTTAAGCCCTGAGGTGCATTGTGCAAACACACTGCCCACATGTAAAAATTTCTGCTATTTCCTTTTCCGTTTTTTTTTTTTTTTTTTAGTCTCGGAGCACACTGCACAAACCCATTTAGCTAAAAGCAAACACTTTGAAGCAGAAATGGCCCTCCCCTGGATGCAAACATGCTCTTCATTTCATGGAATAAGTCAATACAGCCTCAGACACACCCCCTTGCTTAGTTGTGCTTAGCTAAGCTCAAATGGGAGCCATGGCGCTCCAATGTGCTTAAACCAAGCATGACACACACCCTTTTCATGTCAGCTGCTTCTCCTGCTGACTCCATTGCCTTATAGCTCCTAAACGGTTAGGTGCAGACAAAGAATTGCCTCACATTTAGTGATTCAGTAAAATTTTCTCATTTGCATAGCCCACTGCCTTAGTCCATGGTTACACCACTAGGGTTGCCACCTTTTCAAATGCCCAAAGTGGGACATTTTTGGGAGAAACGTCAGATTTTGCAGGCCAAAACATACCCACAGTCAGCACAAAGGACATACCTTCACTTTTTTGCCTAAATAAAAGCTTATTCTCGTAGCATTTTAGCTGCTTATTCTGTTTCTTATAAAATGTAATTGTTTCAGATACAGAATAACTGTTTTATGCAACTATTACATAATATATAGGAAATAATTTTGCCCTAAAATCTCAGGGCAATTGCCATTTTTACCACTTTTTTGCAGGACACAACTGCCCAAAGAGGGACTGTCCCTTTCAAAGTGGGACAGGTGGTAACCCTATACACCACTACACCACAGCCTTCCTCCTTAGCAACCAATGTTACCTGTTATTGTTTTGATTCTGCATGCCATACACTATAATGGCAAAATGCAGGTTGCACTTAAAATTGTCTCTTCAAATTTTCCTTTTTATCTTCAGCACGGTCCTGTTTGCATGCCACTGCCCTATGCTTAAATGGCTGAAAATGGCCAAAAAAAATAGATTTTCATATTTTTGCAACACTTTTCCATGCCAATGGCCATATTTTTGGCCACTGGCATGTGTAATGGTTATAATACATGCTTTACTTTGTGCTGTCATACCTTCATTTTGCTTTTTGCAGAAATTTACTCGGTTAGTAATCAAATACATTTCTGCAATGGACACTGCTCAGACACTGATGTCCGCCTGCTTACTGAATTGCAAATTCACCTCATTTGCATGGTTTTCACCAGCAAATGAGGTAATTAGCATTAGTCAGTGGTGTCCATGCCAGAATAATCCTGACAGGCGTATGCACGCCCCCAGCCTTGTTTACTGAATCGGCTTGGCAGCTATATTCCATGCAGAGGCTGATACGCTATTCTGACATGGTAAAATTGTCTTATTGAATCCCAGGGAGTAATACACAATTATAGTTGCTTTGGGGAGGGGTCTGTCAGTTTCATTATTTCAGGGAACATGGAATAATATTTCACTTGTATAGATATACACCTTCTTTGAACTGAAACAATTCTGACTTTAACTCATGAATGAAGGTGTTCTCTGGGATGATATTGAATAATATCTGTTAACATCTATTTCTTGGACTGCTGTTATAGCATGCATTGCAGATGGCATAACTGCACTGCTTGACTGTCTTAGTAAATATTAATGGCCAAAAAAATACGCCTCTGACTGTTAAAGTGGTTCTTCAACACTCTATTGAGGAAACACTGGAGATATAATTTATTTAACACTGTCTTCTGAATGAACACCCATGAAAACATGTTTGTTTATAGCTCAGCTTTCAGTCATGTGATGTCAGGTAAAATCAATAAATGAAATAAATTATATATTTTTGGTACAGTTTATTGTTCCCTAATGTGTTGTATTTGAAACTACTATTTTACCAGCTTTGAAAATTAAGCCTGGACACAACTTACTTCTTTCTTGAAAGAATGTATGACTGGGCTTCTTTAATCAATGATTCTTACTCAGTCTATAATTCCATAATAATGTTCTTTCAGCAATTGCTTTTCAGGTCAATATCAGTATATCTCTAAAATTCCTTTACTTCTTATTCTGTCATTGGTATCCATACAGTTATTCAATGAATCTCTAGTACTTTTTCTGTGTTAAATGTTCCCTTGTGCCTGGTGACCATCAAGCTTTCTACTGAGCAGACTGTAACCCTTCATTCCTGTACTCTGGAGATTTCACAAAAAGTAGAGGTGAGAACTGCTGATGGGGTTCATCATTCAGGCAGCCATGAAAGTTGTTTTTTTTTTTTTTTTTTTGCTGTCATCCTCATAATGAGAATTTTTTTTAATTACTTACCCCCACAGTTTAGCTGGAGAGATGACCAAGTCTCATCACTAATGATCTACATTGTCCTACATTTGCAAGTACACATTTACCCACCATCATGGTGAAGGCTGCCACCTGTCAGCGGCTTGTTGAGACTAATATCCACTCCATGTCTACCCCATTGTATCACCATCTTTTGACTTGGCCCTTCCCCAAGATTGGTGCACCCATCTTCCCTGCCAGCATTATCAAATACCTGAGCTGCTAGCTGAACCCAGTTCACCTGGGCAGTAGTCAGGGATTTACCCTATAAATTATCACTGCTAGTTCTTTTGTTCTTCTTTCAACAGTTCTTTATGCTTCTCTTATAAATATGCTCTACTCAGTGTAGCACCACCATGTAGTCCTTTGCCTGCTTTGTATTTCATTTCCAAATCATACTTATATAGATAAATTATCGTCATATGCAATTTTGGATGTATCTTGATAAAGTTCACCAGACTGAGCAGGCAAAACCTCCCTTTGACAAAGCCAAATTGGGTCTGGTGCAGTGTTTGGAGAGTTCCTATGTCATTATTGATCATGTCCATGATAATTCTCTCTATGGCCTTGTAGATAAGATTTTCAAGCTTATGGGTCTGTAGTTCCCTGGGTCAGTTGATGGGTCCCCCTTGTGCACAGGAACAAGTGTTGCAGTCCTCCATTCCTCTGGAACAAAACCCACCCAGAGGCTGTGTTTAAAGAGGGTTTCTAATGGTCCCAAAAGATTATGTTTTATGCTATTTAAGATGCATCCTGGAATGGTGTCGGGAACCATGGATGCTGTGTTTCTGGGTTTTGTGAGCTCAGTAAGCACCTGTTCCCTCATAATGAATGGTAGGGGAATGGTTGTGGGTATTTCTTTGGGTGTGGTAGGAGTTGATGGAGGAGAGGTTGAACTGAAATTGTCAGCCAGCAGGTTTGCTTTAGTTTCAGACTATGATGTAAGTGTTGACATTTATGATTAACTTGACACATTGCTGAGCATTTCCCCTGAGGTTATGAACATAATTAAAAAAGCATTATGGTTATTTTTCACCTGGGAGGATATATTTGCCTCATAGTTTGCTTTAGCACATTTGGTCAGCTCTCTAATTTGTTTGTTTGTTTTGTCTGTTCCTTCTTGGCTTTGGAGATGATTTTTTTCCTTTTGTTGAATAGCCTATTTATGCCAGTAATCATAGGTGTGACTTGGACAGGTACTGCCTGTTCTATGCAGCTATGAATGTGGTTGCACAGTGCTTTTGTGTACAGTTCAGAGTAGGCCTCAGTATCATCTGGGTTTGGAAGGGCTTGGAAGTTTAATAAACTGTCACTTAGCATGAGGTAATTGGCCTTAGCAAAGCTCTTAACAGGTTTGGAGTTTGATGGTGGTTCTAGATTAGTTTTAATACCAAAGGAGATCATTTTATGGTCAGATCTTATCAGGGAAGAGTTAATGCATGGGAGGGAGCACCATTCCCCTATGTTTGTGACTACTAGGTCTAGGATATTTGTACCTCTATTTAGGGAGCTAACTAGTTGCTCCAGAGTGCTTGCATTGATGAAGTCCAAAAACCGCATAGCAAGTAAATTATGAGTCATGTAAGTCTCCCAGTTTATGGAGGGGTAGTTAAAGTCACCCATAAATATAGTGTTAGGCAGAATCCAGTAGGTTTAGGTAGGATGTGTGGTTTTCCAGACTCATGTTAGGGGATCTGTAGCTAGCTAGGATATGATAGGGGGTTGCACTTATGGTTAGTTGGGTATGGAGTAGCTCAAGTGAGTAATTTTGTTGAAGAAGTCTAGCAGTGTACTTGTCCTTTATGAACACTGAGACACCTCCTAACTTTGTTTTATCCTGAGCTGAGGGGGATCAAAATGTATGAAAGGCATTGTAGCCTTTGATAGCTGGGGTGATTTCCATGGTTCTGAACCATGCTTCCATGACTGCACATATGTCTGCATTCTCCAGGATAAGAATGCCTCCAGGAGAATGCATTTTTTATTTGAACTCCTAGCATTGAGCAGTAGCACCTTTAGGTAGTTGTGAGTGATTTTTGTTATATTGGAGGGTTCAACAACTTTTCACAGCCTAAAAAAGGAACTATGGGGATAACTAAAGTTTTGCCAGTATCCAGAAGGCAAGTGGTGACAAGTGCAAACCATCTCTAGCAAAACGCCATGGTTTGTCAACCATGTCTATCTAGGCTGACATATATTGGATTCCCTTGTTGTGACATCAGAAACTAAGCCAAATGCAGTAAAATAAAGAAATATATATATATATATATATATATATATATATATATATATATATATACATATATATATATATATATATATATATATATATATATATATATATATATATATATATACATATTTATACATATATATATATATATATACATATATATATATATATATATATATGTGTGTGTGTGTGTATAGCAGCTTTGTAAGTCCATAGATCGTTTTAAATGAATCCTATGTTTTGTAGCCATAGCTGTCCATGCCAGGCGCAGGGAACATCTGAATACTTGAGCAGAGTATCACAGAAGTGTAAGTTTTATATCAGTAGGATAAATGACTTTTACGCAGTTAAGTTCTCAGGCCAATCATATAAACACACAATAAGCCTTGCACCAGCAGTTCCCAACTCAAACAGGTTGAATTAGCTCTCTGCTCTCACCAGAGTACAGAAGCAACCCTCTTAATGTAAATTGAAATGGTTTTGAGCTCAGTGCCGTAACAAATGCTTTACAAGAAAAGGTGGAACACGTACAGTATCAGAAGTGCTTGGGAAAAACTCACAATCCTGAGAAAAGTTGCCAAATACAGAATTATTAGAAGGATGAAAAACATTCACACAGTTAATTTCTCAGACCAATCAGATAAACACACAATAAGCTTTCCACTAACAGTTCCCAACTCAGATGTTGAATCAGCCCTCTGCTCCCACCAGAATGCAGAAACAAAACATCTGAATGTAAAACAAAGTGGTTTTGAGCTCATGTGTTGTAACAAATGATTTACAGCAAAATCCAGAATTCCTGCAGTATCAGGAATCAATGGAAATAAGTTCACAAACCTTGAGAAAACTTCAAAAATACAGAAAAATGTATGCAAAATCATAGGAGATCTTCTGCAAACACAGAAAAAAATTGCAAGACTTACAAACATTTTGGCAAAGAAATATCAGAATACTGTTAAAATGATCAAAGAGCAGTACAGTAACAAACAGGTGGCATTTCTTTAAAAACTCCAGCCTGAAAAACAGTGATAAACTCAACCAAATCAAAAAATGCAGCACAGAACTGTTAAATAGCACTGAGATACATAGTTATAGCAAGTGAAAAAAACAATAGATATATCAACTTTGAAGGTCCACAGATGGTTTTAGATGAACCCAAGGTCTAGTAGTCACAGGCATCCAAACCAAGCACTGGGAAGCTTTAAATATATTAGCACAGTCTCACAAAAATGTAAGGCTTTTATATTATCAGGATGAAAGCCTTATGCACAGTTAAGCCTTCAGGCCAATCAGATAAACACACAATATGCCTTCAACCAGCTGTTCCCAACTGGGATGGGTTTAATCTGCCCTCTGCTCCCACCACAGAGCAGACAAAAGGGTTTATATCAGTCTGTTGAAACAGTGAATATCGAACACCAGATGTTCAAACTATAAAGTTCGAACACTGGCAATCACAAAGCCATGGCTCACCGAATTCTTTCCCAGGGAAAGAATTCGGTGGGCCATTTCTGTGGCTTCGCGAGTATCAAGACTGTGGTGGGAAGTTATGGGTCGGGTTCAGGTAAGTGTGTGATTGTGTGGATGTTAGGGTTAGGGCGCGAGTTAGGGGAGCTAGGGTTAGGGCGTGGGTGAGGTGGGTGTGCGATAGAGAAAGACTTTAGGGTTAGGGTGGGATAGGTGAGTTAGAGTTAGGGCACAGATCAGGTGAGTGTGTGATAGTGACGGACCTTAGGGTTAGGGTTTGGGTTAAGGTAAGTGGATAGGTAGTAGTGTATGTACAGTTTAGTGCAGGGTTAGATGCAGGATTTTGAGTGTATGTGTGTGGACTGATGTAGTTTTGGTGTGTTTGTGTTGCGTGTGTGTTTCTTGGAACAGCGATTTTTTTCCCTGGGAAACAAATCGCTGTTTTAAGACTTCAATGTTTTTGCAGTTCATGGTTTGAAGTTCAAACATATGGTGTTCGAACTTCAGGCATTTCGATGAACTGATATAGACTCCAGACAAAACCCTCTTAATGTAAAACAAACTGGGTTTGAGTATATGTGTAGTAACAAGTACTTTACAACAAAAGGCAGAACTCCTATGGTATCAGGAATCCTTGGAAATAACTCTGAGAAATGTTTCCAAATACAGAATTACCAGCAAGATGAAATACTTTTACACAGTTATGCCCTCAGGCCAATCTGATAAATGCACAATAAGCCTTCCACCAGCAGTTCCCAACTCAGATGAGTTGATAATGGACATCAGCTGGGTATAACAGCCCTGTGTTTCTTATGCTTAGTCAAACACACTGCTTGTGCTGTGCTGACGAGGTCATAACAAGGCCGAAATATGCATATCCACATCTAGTGGGGCTTGGCTTTATTGGCCTGAAATTGTCTATTAAAATGACGAAACAAGTCATGGGCATTCAGAATGGCTAGTTAGCTGAAACACCTGATGTTCATAAGGGTCATATGCATAGATCCCATGTGCCTCTGATACAAGAGGTTTGGGAGGTCACTCATTGGAAGTTCTAGCTTTGCTGGAGTTTTCATTTTGTTTTTACTGATTGGTTTTTCAGTGACCTTCTCACTTATTGTTTTAGTTTTTTGTTTGGGATATTTTTGCAGTGACCCTAATGATAATGGACATCAGCTGGGTATAACAGCCCTGTGTTTCTTATGCTTAGTCAAACACTCTGCTTGTGCTGATGAGGTCATAACAGGGCCAACATATGCATATCCACAGCTACTGGGGCTTGGCTTTATTGGCCTGAAATTGTCCATTAAAATGATGAAACAAGCCATGGGCATTTACAATCGCCAGTTAGCTGAAACACCTGATGTTCATAAGGGTCATTTGCATATATCCCATGTGCCTCTGATACAAGAGATTTGGGAGGTCCCTCAGTGGAAGTTCTAGCTTTGCTGGAGTTTTCATTTTGTTTTTACTGATTGGTTTTTCCGTGACCTTCTCACTTATTGTTCAACTCAGATGAGTTGAATTCAGCTCTCTGCTCCCACCAGGGTGCAGAAAGAGGATATCTTGCTGTAAAACAAAATGGTTTTGAGCTCAAGTGCAGTAGCAAAAGCTTTAAAATCAAAGGCAGAATTTAATTACAAGTGTATGTCATTTCATCTTAAACTCAACTTATTAAAATACAACTTGAACACAAGATACCTTAACTCATTTAACCTAAAGAATATAAACGTAAAAGAAAAAAAAGAGAAAACATATTTTTTGTAAGAGGGCTAGCCCCTCTGCACCCTCACAAACCCTAACTTATCTATAGCAACTCCACCATCACACTGCAATGGAACAAAGGGAAAAGGGAAAAATCCCTGGAAGTGCACCAACTCACACAATCCCACACTGTGTGATGAAGCAAACTGCAAAATTACTTTAAATCTTAGAAAACCTTATACCAGTGATAAATAACATAACCTTTCCTTATTATTAAAGTTATAACAGGCAACATTTATCAAAGAATATCATTAGATAAAATGTGATTAGATATTTTTCAGTGACTTGTGTTTAGATAAAGTGGCAAGTAAGTTGAATGACGCCGATATATATACTTATTTATGTATACGAGCTCTGAGTTCATACAGAAACATGGGACTTATTGGAAAACCAAAATAAAACAAAGCATTCTTTCTCTTTTTTTGACTCCCATGTGCAAAATGTGAAAGTACAGCATCTGCAACATACCTGGTTTTAATATACTGGAAAACTGTACTATAAAAATGCTGTGATTTTTCTACAAGACTGTCTGAGACTTACCTTTACAGTATGCAATAAATTGAAGATTACCCTTAAATGCTATTTGCAAATTATATTGCATATGTAGTACTTGTAACCATTTATTCTTGTATTGTCATCTGATAATAAGCATCTGCCTTTGGTTTGTGATATAAAACCATATGCTATTCACATAGTACTTGTTACATACATGGATTCGTGATTTGTTTAATGTTTGGAGGTTTCTCCCCAAGTTTCCAGTGAAATGCAGCTTTCAAGATGCGCATTCTATGAGGCCAAATAAATATTAAATAAATAATTAGGGCATTGTGGTGGCACTATGGGAGATATCTGTTGCACACTTAAAATTTCTGACACAAAGACAACAGATTATTTTTTTCTACATAAAATACACTGTACATATATCATGCTAAGCACAGTGCATACTGCAACTGCTAAAGAACATGGAAATGATGATAGATTTATTACTTACCAGGGATACAAAAATATTTTGTTAATATATATCTTCAAGCCCCACAGTGTCTATAGGGGAATGTGCCAAACTCAGTAAGACATCCTACTAGTTAATTTCTATGCTTAAGTTCCCAGGTTCCTACATGCATACTAGGCTAACAACCACTAGGGCCTTATAAACCTAACCGTGCAACCCAAATGTGACCCACAAATTTGTTTTATACAGGTGGTGATTTGCTGACTGCCTCTGCTCATCAGAGACATAGGAGCCAGACCAAGTGTGAATTTCCAATTGCCCATCCATTGGTCCAAGTTAAACTTAAAAAGGGTTAGGGATGTGGAGCCTGTTCCAGAGAATGGACATTCTCTGAGAAAAATATTTGTCTCTCCAGCATGTCCAATTTATGTTGCTAACAAAATGTAGGTCTTTTAACCAAGTAGCTCTGATGCTCTCGGTTTTGTGGATGTATAAAAGGTTAATCAAAACAGGGTCCAGGGATGTCCTGTATGCCAGGCAAAGATCTGATCTCAGAAATTTGTATGATACAAGTAAAGAGACAGGGCTTTAAGATGATCACCATAGGACATTGCATTTACTCCTTGTATTTATTTTGTAAGGAAGGTTAATGGACCTTCCAGTTGCTGCATGTGTCTCATCAGGTACATACCGAAGAGGGCATTATATTCTATGACAGGTTTGATAAGGTCTAAGTACAGTGATATGATGACCTATCTGAACCTAGATGCCATGCCCTTGCTTATAAGTTGATTAACTTAGAACGATTTTCTAAATACCTTGAACACATGCTGGTCGAATTCTAGATTACTATCTATATGAGTTCGCAAATCCCTGACTAGTGGATCAAATTTTAAGGGTGCTTTATTGATAATGTAGTTACCCTGGTGTAGACTTCCAAAAGGTACTATAATGCACTTCTTGATATTGAATTGTAAGCCATGGCTTTGGCACTAAACATTTGTCTGTAATAGACATTCCTGAAGGTGTTCTCATTCTGCAGGTGTGATTCAATGACTGCTCCCACATTGCAATCATCTGTGAACTTGGTCAGCCAAAGGCCTTTGACATTGGCTTGGACATTTCAGAAGAAGATGCCAAAGAGAAGTAGGCCCTGCACAGACCCCTAAGGGAATCTACTGGTGACAGGCCTCGTTGGGGAGGTGACCTCACTGATTCTAACCTTGTGTCCTATCAGTAAGCCAACTAGCTATCCAGTGTGTTATAAAGGGGGTTATACCTAGTTCCTTAAGTTTGTTGAAAAATGATTTAGCTAGATTTAGGTACATACGTACCATCTTCCCCTCATCCATTATCTTAGTGACCTTTTCAAAGACGTTCAACAGATTCAGTAAGCATGACCTTCCTTTGACAAAGCCAAACTGGGATGGATCCAGTGTCTGGAGGCCTTCTATGTCCTTGTTATTATTTTCCATGATTCTTTCCATGGTTTTGCAAATAAGACTAGTCAGTCTAATGGGTCTATAGTTTCCAGGATCTGTTAAAGTCCTGCCTTATGAAGGGGGATGACAATTGCAGTTCTCCTGCCTGTTTTAAGAATATAGTTAAATAACTCCAGGAATCATGATAAGTCATATTTTAGACTATTCAGGAAACATCCTGGGATGTTGCTGGGGGCTATTTACCATGTCCATGGCTTTAGTGAGCAAAAATATTCTTAGCTTAGATTACTTACAACTTTAGACATTACAATACATGTATTCCCAAAGCTTACACTGTAAGGTTGAAATCTCAGATGTCTTCTGAGCTGAAACCCAGAAGTGAATCAGTGACCTTTAGATCTTCAGTTTAATTCGCTCCCAGCTGAGCTATTTCAACACATTTTCTTTAGCAAATGTTGTACTGTTTGTAAAGAGTAACTTATATACACACACAGGATGCTCTCATGGAATATTATTGCATGTTTAATCATATTGTACACCCCAATGCCATTTTAAGTTAGTATTAATCCTCAAACTGTGAGCACTAAATTATGTGACAAATTTCAGTCCTCTCTAACAAAATCACCAACTTTTTATTACCTGTTTTGAATGTTCTATATAGCTCACCCGTACCTTGGAACAGTTCATTAGCCTCTTGGGATAACACCTTGTTTCTATTAGACTTTGGAAAGACAGTTGGAAACTCTTCTTGTAACTCTATAAAGCATTTAACACCTATCATGCTAAAGTTCAGAAGTTTGTAGTTGGCTGTCTTTCCTTTGGGGGTTGCAAATTGTTTACTAGTTATGTTGTATGGGTTTATAAGGCATACTATCACCATCTCTACTTCCTTGTTAGTAACAGCTAACATTTCAGAAAGCTCAGAAGTTACCATTTTTGTTTCACAGACTCTTCTATTTTTCTAGATTGTGATACTGTCCCCACTTAACTGCAATTCGTTTTTCACATAATGTAGAGCCGTCTCAACTCCATGGGATTTTACCTCAGTATTGGTACTCTGCCTACTACCAAAAGCCTTATAGTTAATGTGTCTATCACTTCTACTTTTCAGCTGAAGGCCTAGCCATTACCTTTCTGTAAAACACTAGTACAGCGAACTCAGCCTGAATAAAGGGTTCCCATTCAGAAGCCTGAAACATCATAAGCCTGAAAATCAAAATCCTGAAACCAAAAGCCTGAAAATTCAGAATCCTGAAAACTCAAAATCCTGAAAGCCCAAAATCCTGAAAGACCAAAATCCTGAAACTCAAAATCCTGAAAACACAAATAATGCTAATATGTCACTATAAAGACACTAATATCTACCAACTGACCCTGACCCTAACCCTAACCCTAAGGTCCGTCACTATCGCACACTCACCTGACCCGCGCCCTAAACCTAACTCACTTAAACCGCCCCTAACCCCAATATTTGTCACTATTGCATACATGCCTAACCTGCCTAACCTAACTCACTTAAACCGCCCCTAACCCTAAAATAAAACCAACCGCACACTTACCTGACCCCAACGCATGACCTAACACCACAGGGCTAACAATAGCAAAGCCTCAATGACATCAGTATGTCTATTTTGTGTTTTCAGGATTTTGAGTTTCAGGATTTTGGTCTTTCAGGATTTTGGGCTTTCAGGATTTTGAGTTTTCAGGATTCTGAATTTTCAGGCTTTTGGTTTCAGGATTTTGATTTTCAGGCTTATGATGTTTCAGGCTTCTGAATGGGAACCAAATAAAGAATTAGATCTAATTACAGACTTCAAAGTCTACAACAATGCAAGCAATACTCAAAATTTAAATTAAGCAGATAAGACTGGTTAACTCTACCACAGTAAAACATTCTCATCAATCTCTACTAGATCCCTATTTGCTCTATTTGTATTTGATCCCTTCTGTGTTATACTTTATTCATATACTTACAAATTTCAAGTTACCTCTCACACACTTAGCTATAATAGAATATCTAAATTTGTTGATGGTCTGCATTGAAAAACGCATTCTTTCATTAATCTTTGTAGCTTAAAATTGTTTTGAGTTTACCCATCAACTGTAATTCAGCTAACATTTCATGATAATGTATTTTATTCACCCAAATGTCTATCCATAGAGATTACACTTAAATGGTGCAAACCAGAAGATTTACTTAAATCTCCTACTAGTCAGCTTATTAAAAAATGAAAATAAGAATTTCATAAAAGTATTATAGAAATGCTAGCTATTCTGACTTTTTTGGTGATCTCTGGAACAGGTTTTCACACAAATTCAGATGCATCCAAGACAAAAATGCATTTAAACACACTGAGAAAACGTATTTTCATACTCAAATGATCTGCTGTGGTGAGTAACTTAAAAACAGCATAAATACAGTTTATCATATACAATGGAAGATTAATCCGTTTTCCACTAATTTATTTCTAGTTGTTTAAACTAACTGGTAAGTAATTTCTATTTCATAAGTTGGGCAACACCTGTTCTTTTCACTGGCTTGTCAAACAGATAGTCATTCTCATTTTACCTCATTATATAACAAAGGATAATTAATATTCAAAATGTGAATGAGTGGTTGTTCATTGAGTTGTTCTCATTATAAATCAAGCATCCATATGTTCTCATTGTAAATTAAATCCTCACTTCCTTTAACAGAAATCTTTATGACCGGTTGTGTGCCCCCATACTCATGCCAGACCTGACTTCTTTGTCTTTCTGGAGGCTGAAAGTGCCCTATGAGGGTGGGTCCAGGCTAGGTGATTATGATCCATTGACTGACTCTGCCTTATAAACTTCTTGAAGCCATGACTCTGTCTATGTATCTATGAAAAAAAGATTACCAATAGGGAGTAGCACACCTCCAGAACTGACCACTGAGACTTCTTTTTGTCATGCTTATAGCCATGACAGGCACTTGACACTGAATATCATTTGCATCCTATTTCCTGTACTGCTCATTGATCTATTTGTTATTGTTGCTACAACATATTCTCACATTATCAGTCCAGACTTTTGACTCACATATTATCTTTCACATATGTATTTCCTAAGTAAATGTATCTGTGTACTTCCAATTTCACTTACTCTGCATGCATCCACAGCTTTTGAAATGGTTGTGCATATTTTTCTTAGTTACCTGCCCTTTGTTTCATCATTTGTTACACCATAAACTGTTCTGTGTCATATATTTGCCCGCTCTGCTAGTATTAAGAAAAACAGCAAATGTTATGCAACAAATACAGCTGATGCATCATTGTGTGTAAAGCTTATTAATGCATGAAGTTGGACCACCAGGTGATATAGTTTAAAGTTGGGTAAGTTGTAACCCCAATTGGTCAGGAAACATTTATTTGCTGTTGCTTATTTATGCCACTCACTCTGTGAACTCAATACAACTGAGAGACAAATTCCAAAGTCAAGTATGTATTTAAAAATGCTAAACAAGTGCAAGGCTTATAAATCCTAAACTACAACTATGGCATATTTAATGGCAGAAGCTGCATTACAATGGATGTACTGTGCAAACATTCCTGGGGATTTAATAAAATCCATGTAGGAATAGTGGAAGACGTATACGGAAGGTACCGTGGTCATGTATGCAGATCCCCCTCAGCAGTGTGCCTTGCATATTAATGAAGGTGCGTTACTGAGGGAGAGCTGTGTAAAACAGTTAGTGAATCAGTGTAGGGAGTGTGTTTTTTGTCCGGAGATGAGTAACATACTCCCGCACTGTCAAAGTGCCAGCTATCAATGTATGCATACATAATAAAAGTTTTTTTTATTTTTTTTTGTGTGTTTGCATGGCACGGCACTTAGAATGGACATGTGCCAGGCATCTAAAAAAGGAAACTGGATACATGTAATTATTTAAGGAAAGGTCAAGTTTAAGCATAGCTGAGTGGGTTTGTGAGGTGCGACATGGTGCCTCTCAGTGCTGAGACATATTGGAGAGATATATGTAAAAGTATAACAACATTGCACATGGCCATGTAGCCGAATAGTTTGAGTTATAGCCAGATGTACAGTAGGTGCAGGGTTTGAATACACACACAGGTTATTTTGTAAATACACAGTATGAGACATCTTTTAAATCCTGATTAATTTTTTTTTGATTACACAGACAGATTATTAAATTTAGTTTACAAATACACATTTATGAGAAGTAGTATTAAACTTTGATTAAAGTTTGTATGAATACACAGATATGGTATGAAGCATTTATGTTGCAAATACACAATTATGAAAAGTATGTGCAAACCCTTGATGGAGTAATGTATGTTTGCATAGACATGTAATAAACATTGTAGTTTGCAATTACACAATTTTAAAATGTATTATTAAATCCTTCATTGCTGTGCTTAGCTAATCTCCGCTAAGCACAGCTAAGCCTTGCCAAGCACTGCTTAAACAAGGACTGTTTTAGCTGTGCTTAGCTGGTTTGCACATTACTAAGCAGTGTAAAGCACTGTTAAACAATGCCCATTTAAGCAGTGGTCAGCTCAGCTAAGCTGGCTTGTGCACCACTAAGAATTGCTGATCATTGCCAGTTTAATCACTGCTCAGCTGAGCTTAGGGGTTTGTATGGTGCTAAGTGAAGCGTTGCATTTTTAAAAATGATTCAATGGTGGTAAAGCAAGGGAAAACAACCTTATTTAAGTGCAACAGGCAGGAATACAGACACAATCTGTTGGAGTTTGATCTGGCAGAGACTAGACTGGCAGGAGATGGAGAGGATTCACTCTTCCGAACGCAGTGGTGGAGCATTCTGGAGTCCAGGGTCATGGTTGGACTCCTTGTAAAATACCATGATGTCTTGCTGCTGCAGGGCCTGTACCAGGGGTCAGAATACAAATCAGAGGTCTGGGATCGGCTGGCATATAATCTCACTAGTGCAACTGGTATCTCCTGCACAGGTGAGCAGGTGCATCATCATTATGATGACCTGAAGCATTGTAAGGGGGATCTCTTGGCCACCTGGGTCCAATATGCTAGAGATGGGAATGCCCCACCAGTTTGTAAGTATTGTTATCATCGTTTTACCAAATTCTACGCTGAATAGTGATAGACAGGTACGCATAATGGTGTGCTTCTCTCCCCACAGCTACAGAGTAGAAAGCTCGCAATCTGGATGCCCATGCAGGTTCCTGGCCAGGTTGTGCCATGAGTGTGGTGAGTACAGATGTATCTTGCAATCTATAGTCATATAAACAGGAAAGAGTAAATTAGTAACTGCCAGTAACTATATCCAGTTTTGATTGTACTGCAATGAATGTGGTCATAGGCCTTGACTGATATAAGTGAGTAATGCCAGCTACAGTTCAATAAAGATGAAAGCATGAAACCTGATAATGTTAAGGAAATAAAGTTACCACTGCATTAATAATGTTAAGGAAATATATTTTTCTACTGCACTACTAATGTTAAGGAAATAAAGTTTTTATTGCATTAATTGTGGAATTACAGCTGTATTGCAACACCTGCATTGTATGAACAGTTCATCAATAAAGACTGTAGACATATACCAATCACTGCATGAAGTCACTCCTAATAAAGATGTGCTGTGCAATATGTGTTTATATTGGGCTATTGATCATGAAATCAAGTATTACATCTGCTGTGAAGTACACACAGGAATAATATCACTAAGTAATGGAGGGTTAGCTAATAAAGTATTTTGCTAAACTGTAGATGTGGAGTTGTACTACAAGATAAAATGTATTATGTTATTTGTTCTGTACTAAGATCTGGACGAATCATAAGAACGCCCAAGGTATACTATGTATCTCAGGATTGTCTTGTGTTAACCATTGCATTTCATGTATATGCATTCCTTCTCTTAGGTATGCTGCTGTAGGCAAGTATGAAATTGTAATAGCTGTAGACTGCAAATATACCATCTGCAACTGTATATGGGTTAGGTAGGCAACCCAACAGTCCAATATGGTCTGTACACATCACACATATTCCCACCCAGTAGGGGTTAATTGTCTACACCTACATTCCATGTATTAATGCACAGTATACCTACTATCTCTGTCATGCATGAATGCCATGCATGTGTGTCCAAGTGTCATTGCAGTCTTGTATAACACTCTACCTCTATTACCAGGTCATATTTTATTACCAGGTGAGCTATAAGCACATATCAGTCAATCAATACTTACCAGTGGCTCAGTAGCTCAGTTTGATAAATGCTAGGTGTGACGTACATTTTGTCACACACAGACCAAGGTTCGAATCTAGGGACAAGTACTACTAAATATTTATAGAAAGAGTTATGTATTATTAACAGATGTTCTCCCCACAGGAATGACAAGTAAATAAATGGCTGTAGTAGCTGTTCAAATGGGTTAATAATTTCTGTGTTCAGCTGTATCAGAGTGTTAACAGCATTGCTCAACAAAGTGATAAGACGTCAGTAAATAAAATCAACAAGTACAATAGTAATAAAAGTTAATAAAATAAATAAAACTGTTTAATCTTGGTATGACTGTATGCTTCATGTGTCTGTGAATGTCTGCTGATAGTCTAACCCCAGTCTAACCAAGGATGTCATGGTAGGTAAACTCTCTGTACTGTACACGATGCATGTCTCTCAGCTGTCACGGACTGTGATTACTGTTGCCAAACACCTTGGACACAGATTTATCATCCACATTAGTTATGTCAATAGCACAGTCACACTACATCACAGTACACCTTGGTAGTCATATATGCCCTCTTGACATGTAATAGTAGCTTGTAGTTGTGTACCTGTAGATGTTACAGCTTAGCCCATACTGTCCCATGTGGATAGCTTGAGAGGTATGTAAATGCTGCAGTAGCTATTGGGCATGTGTATACATAAAGTAAGGGCAGACCTGTAGAGTATATAAGAGTACTGTTGCAAACAATATAGCCTATACTGGTAGTAATGGAATGTATTTCTCTCTACACCCACCCCCTTATCTGCATCATAATTTATTATTGTTATAAATCAGGTATGGTTTACTTTTAACATATGTTGTTCTCAAAATGTTATGCTGGGCCTTGTGTTTGTTATTGTTATGTATTACAATAGTTGCATACTATACTATACTATATACTAACATGCCTTGTTGAATTACCTGTGTTGTTGGCCCTGTGCCATAACTGTTACTGGCATGCTATTACTTTAATGACTGTTATCTCACTTATTGTTGCATTCCATATGCTATGTAATGTTATTTTACTGGGTTAATTGTAATATTCTGGCATGCTGTTATAATTAACTAAATGTTCTGTTCATTATTAACCTATACACTTTGAAATACCTCAACAGCATAGCTCAACTGGGTAGGCCAGGTCCTGGCAATCCGCCTATCCTACCTCAGCCAGCCATGGCACTGTTTCCCAGCACATCTAGAACCCAACCTGGTGCTGCCCCCTCTGATGGTCCTGCACCACTTACAGGTGGAAATGCCTCAGGGGATGGGGCCCACCCCCCGTGGGAGCAGGCGTGGAGAGGGAGTCATCACCCAGCAACAGCTACCAGGGATGGTGCGCAGGATCATGCACCATGGCTATGAAGATCACCTGCACTGAATTGAGGACAGACTGGCCAGCCTGGAGGGGCAAGGTGGCCCCAGCACCCAGCCCCCAGCACAGCCACTTTTGGGGCCGTGAAGAAGTGGTGGTGACTGCCAATGGGTGGGGAGCTCAGTCTCACTGGTGCCATCTGGGGGGCACATGGCCCTCAGATTGCACAACACCATCCCCATCCAAGGTGTTTACCCCTTCATGTGTCATACACCACCCCTGTATGCTGTCTTGTCTGTCTACAAATGCAACCTCTCCTACCCATCTTACCTCCCCACACATATCTGTATCGCTACCCCAACATCCCACTCTCCACTTAAAAAAATAAATGGGCATCTTTCCACAAAAAAAATCCCCCCTTACATTGCTTTCCATTTTGCACCCACATCCACTGAACATACTTTAATCATTACATGAATCAATCAATCAACACATTTATATTGCCCTCAGAGGTTCCAAATTCCAAGTTGTCCACAACGTGCACAGCTGTTGCTGTAGAAGAAATGGAGAGCTATGGTCCTTTCCTACACCCAACCTGCACAGCCCTACCTGCCTTCCACATTGTTTTCCCCCTGCTTGCCCTGATTTCACCTCTATCATATAACACCTTTTTTCTTTTCGTTTTTAAAGTTAGCATGGGTTTAAGCAGAACTGAGCTAGTGACCCAAACCCCATGCAAACCTGCTTAAAACTGCCTTAATCACCTCCTCTGTTTCTGACACTGTTAGGCACATGTGCAAATTAATTACCCTGCCAAGTCTCAGGCCCAGGACCCTATCAACTACAGCATAGTACATTAGCCCACTAAACCACTCATCTCTGAAGTAAAACAGGTGTTTCCATAAACATATCCTGATTGCCAATGACACATTGCTTGTACATATAATGGGAAAATTGGCAGTGTACTTGGGTCTCTGATGCAGACACCAAACCACTACACAGCCAAATAAATGATGGTGGATGTATGTGAAGTCTGGGATAGCAGGTATAGCTGTCAACTGCACAGACTGTTGCAGAATATACACAGTTGTGCCGCCTACGTTTGGCATGGCTGTCACAAAATCTATTTTGTGCAATAAAGTACTGACATGTCAGTACAGATTGAGGTTAGAAAATCATGACACCCAGTTCAGTGTCACCACCACCGCTTCATACCCATCCAAACACACATGCTTATGTGAATCCTGTGTAACAGATTGTATGCATGTACATATATCCTCCAAATGCACCTGCTACAGTATTGACTTAGTAGTTCAATCTGTTACATTCCTACTATACTGTACATTTTGCCACCCACAGTCCTGGGTTCAATTCCAGTCTGTTGCACTTCAGTACATGTTTCTGAATGCAAGAAATAAATAACTGAGTTCTGCAATTTTAAGCAGAACCAGTTGCTGCTACTGCATTCACTGCTACCCATGTTAGCACATCAAAAGCCTATAGATTGGGATACACTGCACAAATATGTATAGGCTTCCTAAATGTCACCTCCCACTCTCTGAATGGCACTATTCCATAACATATGTATCTGAAGCATGTGCCTCACCTGGACTATTATGGGTACCCTCACCCTAGCTATGCTGTAACAACAGAGCTGACACTGCTCCCTCACTGACATACCCAGCTTTCTGTCCTGCAATGAGTTCATACTCCCCAGTATGACTCCTGGGCAAAACACAGCAGCTGCAGCCTGCAACATATGTGGTAGTATGTTCAGCTACCTGCTACAGACCTACCATACCTCTCAACCACCTAGAATAAGGGATCCACACAACACTCATACATAAAGGGGTGGGGGGGGCAAAGGTCAAGAGACAGGGGCATGTGTCACAGTCTCCCCCCCTACGTGCATACACAGCTGATAGACCATCAGCTACTGCAGCAGCATACATATACTGATGCATATGATGATTGACACTGACATCTGTCTTCCCCCTTACTGACCTCAACACACATTGCTTAACACTAAACTGCCACATAATCAGAAAGTCTTTTCACAATGGCCAAACACAGCATGCAAAGCTGTGGACATACCACATAAATCCCAACAGTGGACAGTATTTTTACTTACCCTCTGCGATGCTGTAGTTTCCACACCTCGATAATGTCCATCTCACAGACTAGGAAAGGGGCCAAGGCCTGCATGAAGGCCTTAAATATAGCACTTTTGTGCCAAGCCATTGGCTAATGAAAGTGCAATCCAGCTGTTCTGTATGTAATTAGCAAGTCTGAGCCACAGATTGGTGCACAGGCAATCACCTGTTCATCAGCATTACCTGCAAAAGGCAAGCTGCTGCCTATGATAAACAGGTCTGTGACTTGCTTTACAAAGACAGACTGCGATATCACCAGCATTATACTTTAGAATTTCTGCACAGAAAAGAGTACAGCACTCTGCCAGGTATGTAATAGAAGTCCCCATGTAATGGCATGCAGATGGGAGGATGCAGTTATGGGGAATAGGCAGCACAACAGTAGCCCTGCAGTACATATCTTGGAATGACATGCTGCTGCTAGTCAGCTGCCCAGCACCTACAGGCTTCCCTTTCAACTCTGCCTGCTGTGACATAGATCACAGCTTTGGCCCTCTGAGTCCCTCCTACAATGGTCGGATCCTGCACGAATGCTACTGGATTGTGTGTTAGACAATAGTGACAGTTAGTAATCGTGGACACAGCTGGCATATCACTTGACGTACTGTAATTCAGCTCCGCTCAATCTGTGAATGTCACACAGCAATAGTTCAAACATTGTACAGGTGTCCCTGACTATCCCTGATGTACTCTGGCTAGGTCACTGTGTACTTGACTTCCATATATCATTGCTTGAGAGCTATGGCTAGGATACCTGGAGACCCACTACAACAGGACTTCAGGTGATAGCCAGTAGTAGTGGGGGGGACAAAGGCCCGACCTCAGTGACAGAGTCTACATATTGAGCATACAAAGTAAGGAAATGAATACAGTACTAGATATTACTGTACCATAACTGTTTTTGAGGATTCTGGTGTGTGACAGCCAGATTCCACACAGTCTGAGAACAACCATAACGTATTGTCCATCCGTTTGCCAGACATCCACATTTTTCTGGCAGAGGGTCTCCATATATCAAGCACATATACACATTCCACAAATTTCTGTGTACTGCAGAAGTTGGACACCTATAGGGAAGATACCCTACAGCATGTTTGCTGTTCTGTCTGCCATTGCATCACATGGATGTTGCTGGACTATCCCCAGATATCTGTAGTAAAACTCACCTATTTGTCAGACAGTGGCTGTATGACATAGTACTGGGATGTTGCCCATAGGGGACACACCACAGTAGATGGCATTGATGGGAGTGGAGACATAACAACACACTCTGTCAGAGCACACAGGGTCATAAGCTGTATTCATAGGATCATAGGATCATAGGAGATTACTAGGCTATTGGTTCTGAGGCCCTTATAAGCCTAGCCATGAGTTTAGCCCATGTTTATACAAGTCTTCACCCAATGCCCCAGTCCAACAGGGATATGGGTGGAATCCCAATGGTGTATTTTCTGTTTCCCATTCATTTATCCAGGTTGCACTTAAAAAGGAGTAAAGAGGTACTCTGCTTGACATGGAGATGGAGTCTATTCCACAGATGTGGGAGCCTCTGGGACACAAATCTGTCCTGGCAACAAGTCATGTTGATATCACAGAGCAGGTTGAGGGCATGTGTGTGGGTTACTCGAGTGGAGCTTGACTTGCAGATATGCAGCAGTCCCATCAAGGTGGGGTCCATGATCACCTTGTATACCAGACAGAGGTCACCTCTGAGGAGTCTGTATGAAACTGAGTAGAGGGATAGGGCTTTTAGCCTGTCTGTGTATGGTAGATGTTTGTGGCCCTGGATTCTCCTGGTGAAGAACCTCTGTGTTCTCTCCAGCTGCTGCATGTGCTTTGCGAGGTACATGCCAAAAGGAGCATTGTGCTCAATAATGGGCCTTATTAAGGAAGAATACAGGGATGTTATGACCTCATTGTCCCTGGATGAGATACCCTTACTTATGAGGTGGGTCATGTAGAAGGCTTTCTGTACAACTGAAGCACCATGGTGGTCAAAAGTCAGGTTGTTATTAACCTGTGCACCCAAATCCCTCACAACTGATTGCAAACTTAGGACGCTGTTATTAATATGATAATTTGTAGGGATGTCAATCTCCCCAAAGGGGATGATGATGATGATGCATTTTGTGGTATTCAGCTTGAGGACATGGTTCTGTAACCAGTTATTGTCTGAGTGAGACCTTCTTGGAGGATGTCCACATCATTAGGGGATTTGGTGACAGCACTCAGCATGCAGTCATCTACAAACTTGGTCAGTCATAGCCCACTAGTTATGCCCTACACCTCAGAAAAATATATCTCAAATAACACAGACCCCAAGACAGAACCCTTAGGTACACCACTTGTTACAGGTCTACTGATTGAGGTGGCTTCCACTATATTGACTAGGAGGGTTTTATCAGTGTGCCAGTTTGCTACCCATCTGGTAACATATGGATTGATGGCTAGTTGAGAGAGTTTGTCTATTATGGGTGAGTGGGGAATAGTGTTGAAGGCTTTGGCCAGGTCAAGGTAGGCAGTGTGCACTTTCTTCCCCTCGTCCATGACTATGGTGACTGTCTTAAAGAAGTCAACCAAATTTAACAGACTTGATCTCCCCTTGACAAAGCCAAACTGTGTGCAATTGAGTGTTTGGAGGTTGCCAATGTCTTTGTTAATGAGATCCAAGATAATTTCTTCCATGACCTTGCAGATAAGGCTAGTTAGTCTGATGGGACTATAATTTCCCAGATCACTGGATGCTCCACCTTAGTGTAAAGGGATAACAATGGCTGTCTTCCTCTCAGCTGGGACAAAGCCGTTACTCAGGCTTTGGTTGAATAGAGCACCTAATGATGCTGCAAGTTCATAACTGAGTTCAAGTAGGATGCAGACTGGGATGTTATTGGGTCCCATGGAGGCTGTATTTATTTTCTTTGAGAAGGCAGTGATGAACTGTTCCCTAGATATAAAGGGGAGGGGGCAGGTACTGGGGATGTCCTGATGTACTGATGGGGGGGACAGAAGGGTGAAGTTTCTGCTGAATCTGTCAGCCAGCAAGTTTGCTATATCTACAGTATTTGTATATGAACAGATCTGGGTGCTTTATTTGTGGTTGCAGACATATGTGAAAAGGACTTAGGATTGTCGTAGTAGATGTCGTTAATTTGGACTCAAAGTTTGCTTTGGAGGATTTCAGTAGTGCTGCTATTTGCCTGTTCGGGCTACAGAGACATTGCTTCCAACTGGGAACCTGCTTCTTCTTGCTCTTGGACACAACCTCTTAATGTTTTCCCTCTTGTTATAGAGTTTATTTATTGCATATGCCCACTGGACAGGTTTACTTATACTTGCAGAGGATAATTTAGTCCTATTGGGTACTCCTGATTCCATACATCCATACAAATGCTCATATAGTGCTTTGGTGTAGTTCTGGATATTGGTACCAGTTCCTACAGAGGGATAGGGGGCTGTGAAGCTGTTTATACCATCTCTCAGGAGGCTGTAATCAGCTTTGGAGAAGTTTTTATGTCTGACCTTAGCTAGATAGCTAGATGGGTATTGTGGGAGATTGTGACTTTGAAAGTGACTGCTTTATGGTCGGAAAGTACCAGGGTAGGGATGCTGCAGTGGTTACCCATGTTATTTAATATCAAGTCCAAGATATTTTCACCTTTTGTGGGTTTTGTGAGGGTATCAACTAGCTGTTCCAAGGTGTTTGCATTGACACAATCTGTGAATCTCTGGACATTTGTGTTCTGGCATGAGAAGTTATTCCAATCTATGTTTGTGTAGTTAAAGTCACCTAAGATCAGGGTAAAGTGTTGAATCCTGACAGAGTTGAAAGGGTCCATATAGGCAGAATGTGCATCTTGAGACAGATTTGGGGGCCGGTAGGTAGCTATGATTTGAATAGGAGTCTTGTCACTGGTTAACTGCATCTGGAGTATCTCCTGTGCATCATACTGTTTGACCAGCCTGAAGATGTGTATGTCTTTGATATATATTGAAACTCCACCTCCTTTGGCTTTCCTGCCCACAGTTTGGGTTCTGAAGGTATGATAGGATGGGTAACCTGGTAAGGCTGGGGTGCTCTCCACAGCTTTGAACCATGTTACTGTGACTGCACAGATGTCAGCATTCCAGGGTTAGGACTGCTTCCAATGAGTGTAGATTCATGTTTAGACTCCTAATGTTTAGCAGCGTGACCCTTAATTTGTGTTTTGTTGACATTTTTATGTTGGAAGTCTTAACCTCATCACTTTTCCTTAGAAAGGCAGTATGGGGGAAGCAAGAATTTTGCCAGAAGCCTGCAGCCCAGGTGAGACAGATGCAGGCCATCTCTGGCAAAGCATCGTGGTCTGTTGATCATATTTTCCAATGGCACCCAAAACTAAGCCAATTGTTAAAGTCAGTCATTTCCTGTTTGTATTGAAGCATCATTCTGGGTGATGGCAGAATGCTGCTAAAGGCTACAGACATACTTGCCTGGGACACATAATCAATGATCTCAATCATATCTCTCTTCATATAGTCCAGGAATGTAGGTCTCAAGTCATTCACGCCAACATGGACTATGACAGAGTCATAACAGTACCTGTTGTTGGGAGACTTCAGTGCGTGTGTGATATGGCAGATTCTGGCACCTGACAGACAAGTAACCGTGGCTTTCTTCTTATCCAGCCTGATGAGAGGCACATCTGTGGGTCTCACAATGGAGTCTCCTACGACTAATATGTTGTGTTTATGGTGAAGCCTTAGTGGCTGTGAAACACAGGTGTGTGGACTATGCATGGTATGTGGTGTTGAGGTCTGTGGAGATTGCATGTGTTTTTGTCTCAGAGGTCTCCTTTGTTTGGGTATGTTTATGTTGAGGATCTCCACATATGTGGTTGCGTGTTGTGTAGATATGGGTGGTGTTTGAGGTATAGTGATTGTGTTGACAACTATTTCAGTTCCAGATACACTGGCTCGAGAGGGAGAGAGCATGGACTCGGCATTCCTAATGTAATTGCATTTGTCACAAATTGTGTTCCTAAGTGGTGGTAGTACATGGTTGTCCATGTACATGATGCAACTGCTACACTGTGTCAGGATGGCCATATCAACCAGACAGGCAGGAGAAACTGTAGGACATTGTCCATCCATATTTGTCAGAATCTGAGGGAGAATGGCCAGGGAGACCTAAGGGGTGGGCCTAAAGCCCAAGTGTTTAAACAAAAAGTAAGAGACTTAGAATAACAGTTACAATTTAGACGGCTATAAACAAGCAGTAATAAATGCAACAGAAAAAATGCAATTGAGCACTGTAGAGAACAAGCAGCAAGTAGGAGGAAAATGCAAGATGTATTGCCACTATGTTGCTGATAGCCACATACATACTGTGTTGACAGATGGCGGGGTATGATGTGGGAGTTAGCAGAGGATAGTGCTGTCCACTTTGGATGTGCAGGGTGTGTATAGAGTGGAGAGAAATGTATGTGGTCCTGTGACATGTTCCTCTCTTCTTGTCTTTCAGAAACTATGTACAGACAGAGGCACATACCTTTTTCTGTTACTGAAAATTACATGATCCTGGATGGCCTCAAACTGCATCACAACATACTGCTGTCCTGCATCACAACATACTACTGTCCAGGAGTCACCAGAGTTGGTAGCAATGTGCTGCAATGTGGGCTGACCTCGTCATATCAGTAAACCAAGTAGGGCTACAGGAAAGCAGCTATGAGCAGTTCTGACAATGGGTGACCAATATGATAAATGCTGCATGGCAAAGGACCACTGTTGTGGCCAGGGACCGTGCTGCCACCAGTGGAGGGCCTGCAGCAGAACAACCACTCTTGGCCACAGAGAAGTTCATGACAAACCTGAGATTAACCACCAGTTTCCACAGCAGAGGAGCATCCAGGTCAGCCTCCTGTGTTCATCACTGTAATATTGTAGCAGTCATTTTGGCAGCCTCTGCTTACCAGTACATGGATATCAGGTCAATTTGTATTGGGGGGGGGGGGGTTGTTTGTAATGCACACTTGTGCACACATACCCAGAATGTCAGCAATGTGGCCAGTATCACAGTTCCTACTGTACATGTTGATATATGCACTTATTATCCTGTAACAATGCCACATTTGTGTTTGCTGACAGTATCTCTCCCCTCACATTTCTATAGGTACATCTGGTGTGGCCGGAGTCCAACATCCTGTAGCCAGTGAGTGTGAAACTATTTTGGTATGGTTCACATATATCCTAAGAATGTTAAGAGCTGCCAGTTTGCTGTGGACACAACTGTTATGCTTAGCCAGAGTACAATACTTGTATGTTCAGTTTTGGAGAGGTTCACTGCAGTGCATTGAATTGGTGATCACAGCAGTGTATTTTCAGTAGTTGTAATTTATTTGCACTTATTTTTTGTGAAGGTCTATGCCATCTGCTATACAGGGGGCAATAGTATGGTGAAGACAGGTGCACTGTGTTTTAGGTGTGAGTCCATCACATACATTGACATATTGCTTATCTCACAGGTGTATAAGTACTGGCATCATTAACTACACATAACTGCAGTGCATGTTATTAAGGACCTGTCTTGTCTGTGTATGTTGTGGTCTGCTTGTGTGTTGTGCGTGGGATCAGAAATAAGATGTGGTATGTATAATGCAGTTGTGGCTCCTCACATATATGTGTGTGCATGTGGATCAGCAGACATAATAGTGCAGGTATTAATGTAGGTATGTTGTCTTCCTCCTCACAGGTGACCATGGAGGTTGGAGTGTATCCCCCCTCACAACCTGATGTCAGTATCTCATTGGACTCTGATGATGAAGGTGGCCATATTGAGGCACAGGTGGGGTTGTTGGGGGCTGAATCCGTCCCATGGGTTAACATCCCACTTCCTCCCCCAATGTCCCTGCACACAGTCAGTATGCCCACACACACCCAGTACCCTGTGGCCACAGATATTGGACAGTCAGAGTTTGGCGGCATCAAACAGGAGAGATTGGTGACTATGGCATTAGTGACTATAGGCAGTAGCCATACCCAGTCAGCTAGTGAAGTCCTACACATGCAAATTAACAGACATGTCACATCATGAGTCATTCAACACATGTTTCAGTCTTTCATGGAGGCACAGGCTTATTCTGAATGCAACACCAGACTGATGTTCAGAATCATGTATGCAGCACTGTCTGGCATCAGTGTCTCTATCCACAACATTGGTGATGCCATGCATCATTTCACTGATGTAGTGGGCAGATGGTGGGGTGAGACATTGTCAGTGTTTGACCGCACATTGTCAGTGCTAGAACATGTGATGGGAGTAGGGCATCAGACATGTGGCCATAGGTTAGCAGCAACATCTGCCGAGAGTCCATATGGCCATCCACCCTCATGCTCCTGTGGTGGCAGTACCTACAGCACTACAGAAGGGAGGGTGCTGTCCACACTATGATGTGGCAGGCCATGGGCACAAGGTCCTGGATGGTCCTGTGATGGACATGGACTCAGCAGACATCAGTCACCATCAATGACTAGTACTGCATCTGACCCTGGGCATGGTGGTGCCAGTGCCACTCCTGGCAGACCCAGTTCTTGTGCTCATGGCCGGAGATGGTAAACTGTCCAGTCTGCCATGTACGGTCCACTGCTGTCCAACATACCCATGTGTAGGGCTAGCATGTGGCTTGACTGTGTACATGCACACACTCATACATCAGTGTCACATGCAGGTCACCAACAGACACACATGGCACCTCTCCATAGCCCAGCTGACCACCACCCCTTCTTGACTCCTACACATGATGTCAACTGTTTGGCACAGCCTAGGCTTCTGACACCCCCCCACCACACTCTGTGCATGCGATGATACCTGTGCCACATCCCTGCCATCCATAACATCAATGCAGGGACATGCAAATACATATCTGATGCACATGGTGACTGTAGTACATTACATGATATTGTTTACTGTGGTTCTGTTATGCCATGACAGGTGCTGCCTGCTGGCATGTGTCATGAGTACACATTAACATGGTTGTTCCTTTGTTGCATGATGTTAGATTGGTGGAGCTATCACAGACTGACAGGTGCCTCTCAGAACTTTCTGTTGCAGAGGTATGAATGGCTACGATGTGGAGACTTGGCAGCAATACAACAGCTCAGGATGGCATGGTAGCAAAGTAGAAGTATGACATCAGCAAGGTAAGGCTTTATATGTACAAGGTTACCTATGTGCGTCTGTGTAGAGCAGTGTGTCAGGGACAATGGGACAGACAGAATAATCATGCATGCATACCCCATGACAAGGCATGCCACCCTTGATATGTGTCACCTGGGTGTTGTGTACCTACAACTGTAGGTGGTGGCAGATAGCATTTATGCCTAGGCTATTTAGGGCAGCAGGTACTCACAGGGCCTTAAAATGTATAACCATTGTACACACATAAGCAAGACAGACACACTGCTGCAAGGGGATATAGTTACATACACACACACACACACACACACACACACACACACACACACACACACACACACACACACACACACACACACAGTTTCCCTTTCTGAAATTAGAACCCTTACCTATCTCGCAGTATATAGTATAGTACTAAGTACTTATTGCATGTGCCACAGAGCTTATGTGTTTTAGGAGTGTCTGCCAGTGCTGTTAAGGTGGATGTCATCAACAGGCCCTATAAAGAAGGCCAATGGGGGAGTGACATGACCTCAAAATGCATAACCATTGTACACACATAGGCAAGACAGACACACTGCTGGAAAGGGATATATTTACACACACAAACACACATCCACACATTCACAAAGTTGCCCTTTCTGAGATTAGGCCCCCTACCTATCTAGGAGCATATACTATAGCAGTAAGTATTTATTGCATGTGTCACAGAGGTAACATGATTTGGAAATGTTTGCCACTGCTGTTAAGGTGGATGACATCAGCAGGCCCTGTAAAGCAGGCCAATGGAGGGGTGACATGACCTCAAAATATATACCCATTGCAAAGAGATAGGTGAAACAGCCAAACTGTTGCAAGAGGATATATTTACACACCCAGACATTTGTAGAGTTGTTCATTCTGAGATGAGAACCCACTACCTGTCTAGTAGTATAAACTATAGCATTAAGTACTTATCGCATGTGCCATGGAGCTTAAGTGTTTTGGGAGTGTCTGCCAGTGGTGTTAAGGTGGATGACATCAGTAGCTGTTGCCAGAGAGGCCACTGTTGTGGAGGACACTAATCACAGGGACATAAAAAGATTGACCATTGCACAGACATAGACCTGATGGGCATGTCTGTACTGCTGTATGGGTGATATCTACATACACACACAAGGTGGCTGATGTCAGATTAGATCCCTTACCTACCTACTATTGCACACTACAGCTCACACTACTAGTTGTAAATGCTACAGGTTACATTTGGTTTATAATTGGCTGCGGCACTACATCACTCTGCACCTTTATGTGGATATATATATTATATATATATATATATATATTTAGGTTCCCTATTAAGTAAGCGAATGCTTAATATAATGAACACTGTTTAATCGACAGCTAAATGTCAAAATGGCAATATCCCGAAGACACATAACAGCATTTTTTTTCCCACGGGAAAAAATCACTGGGTCATTTTTGGGACTTTGCCATTTTCTCCACTGTGGTGCGATCTTGGAGTTGGTATATTTAAGTAGGGGGTGTGGTGGGCACAGCCCCCCTACTTTATTTTGTGTTTGGAATTTTTTGTTTTGGACCAGTGATTTTTTTCCCTGGGAAAAAAAAATTGCTGTTCCATTTGTTCAAAATTTTGTGTTTTCGTTTCTTTGGGTCGATTATACAGTGTTCGCTATTTTAAGCATTTGCTGTTATAATATAGACCCTACATATTTGTGTGTGTGTGTGTGTGTGTGTGTGTGTATATATCTATATCTATATCTATATATATATATATATATATATATATATAAAATCTGTTATCTCTATCTATCTATCTATCTATATATATATATATATATATATAGATGTGTGTGTGTGTGTGTGTGTGTGTGTGTGTGTGTGTGTGTGTGTATAGATAGATACACGTGTAATATACGTATCTATATGTACCACATACTGATAGATTAGGGTAATCATTTCTGAGGGGGATAGGGAGAGACAGATACATATACATAGCTGTCTGTATGCACAGAGAAATAGTCACATCTCAGTTCTTTAGGCAGAGGCATCAGACATGGGATGACACTAGCTAAGTGTAGAAGCATGGCCAGTGTGGCTGTCAGTAATTCCAAGGTGACTCCAGGCCAGACTTACCTGTACTCCAATCCGGGATTTTGTGTGCTACAGCCAATTGACTGCTGCACCTGTTTCAACAGTTCAGCACCTCCCTGATATTATGTCCAAGGGATTCCCCGGCTTTGAGCTGTACATAATATCTGGATCATACCTATGGTGTGTACAGATTGTAATAGACTGTACAGGGTTTTGCATCATATGTCTGGTACATATTACACAGCATTGGGATTTTCTGGTACATCAGTGGAAAATCATTATAGACTGATGTTAGGAACTGATGAGAGACATTTGAGTTGCTGACTGCATAGACAGCAAGGAACTCATTCTACTGCATGACTTGTTATTCTCTGCACTTTTTACATTTGTCTGGCCAGTGGTTAATCCTTCTCCTTATATGTGGGCCTTTGTCCCACTCCTGTTCATGGTTGTGTCCATATTTCCTGCTCTAAGTAGTTGTAGATAAGCTATGACTGGGGTACATGATGTAAAAGCACACATGGGTTACAGACTTCACACCTCTGACTGTACATTTTTAGCGGGATGTCCAGCATTCCACCCCATGTGTCTGCTCTGCTCTTTGGATTTTTTTTTTGGTTATATACTATTACATGATGCTCACTGTCTTGTTGTAGGTACTGACAAAGTTACATGATGGCTTGTACATCCTGCTGTTATTCTGATATGTTACAACCTGCTGTTATACTAGCCACCTTCTAGGTTACTTTGTGCATGTGTAATGTCCCTATATTCTCTCTGGCATTGCCCAGCTTTCTTGCAGTAAGAAATACTAACATATTTTATAAGTCTATGGGACTCCTACTATAGGAGTACCTCACATGCAAAATTGTAGGTGCAGTCAGCTTCGAACCATGAACACCATCTACCATGCTAATGTACTTAGCCCACTAAGGTACACCAGCCACCAGAAAGCCAAGTTTAATTCCTGACGCTATCAACATTAGACAGACATAACTTTGACCCCTGCATATTGAGGAAATAGGACATGTAGCTGGATTGTTTGGACAGCTTTAAACTCTGTGGTCTACTGCTATGACCTTGCTAATATACTATTACTGCAGTTGTATGTGAACATGGCTGTGTTGGGGGTAGGGGGCTCTGACATTAACAGTCATGCATCTGTCTTCTGGCCCCACTGTTTGGAATTTCCCTCACGTAGTGCAGTGGGTTTTGCTGCCTTGTGGCCTACTGCATATTATGGGGAAGCCAGTATTGGACAAAGAGTACCTGTTGTCCCACATAGCTGTTAGTTCTCTGCGGGTAGCCCAGTAGCCCACTCTATTGCCTTGCATACATGCAGCAGGTCCATACATATGATACCCTAGTCTAGTATGCCATACATTTGTTGTAAAAAGAGTGACTTACCAAGTGCCTGCGGCAGTTGAGATAACAGTGCTTCAGGGCTGGTTCTGTCAGATGCACACAGTACACAGCCAATACATGGTAAGGTACAGGTTGCGTAGTGTGGGTAGCATCTGTTTTATTACGTATGTGAGTCAGAGTGAGGTGTCAGTCCCTAGGACCCTGTGTTGTCAGTGCATGTGCTATGTGTTGCTTCTGTGCCATGGCCAGGGCATACTGGGCATGCCTACATCTGCCTAAAGAGACAGGCTTAGGGGTTCCTCCACTGAGTCCCTCTGTGGCTGTGGGGACCTTGGCACTGGTGGGGGGTCTGTGTGCAATGTTTCTCTTCCCTGTGATGTCCCTGCCAATGCTGTTTCCAGAGGATCATATTGTGTAGTATGGCACATACTGTGAACATGTATGCACATGTGGCTGGAGAGTACTGCAGAGCTCCACGGGATATATTCAGGCAGCAGAACCACGACTTGAGCATCCCAAACACACACTCTATGTTGTTCCTAGTTTGTGCCTGTGCCTCATCATGGCATTCTTCAGTAGGTTTGTGTGTATTTCTGATGGGTGCCATCATCCATGGTTCCAGTGCATAGCCAGCATCCCTCAGTAGATGGCCATATGGGATGTCTTCCCCCAGCAAATGTCTGATACAGCTGTGATGTGTGCCAGATATGGGAGTTGTGATAACTGCCAGGTCTGCCAGCACACACACTCATGATAATGCCCTGGGCATTGAACTCGACTTGCCAGTTGATGGAGTGATACCCCTTGTGGTTGATATAGACTCTACCCTCATCACTGACTGGTGCTTTGATGTGCACATGAGTGCAGTCTATGGCAGCCAGTACCTCAGGGTAGTGTGCTACAAAGCAGAAGAGATGCATACTGCTGTCCCTCTCCTCAGGGGTGCGGGGTAAATAAATGTGCTCACTGGCATGTGTTTGAATGCCAACCAGGACTGGTGGATTACCCTGGATGCTGATGCCTGTGAGATACCCATCATGTCCCCAACTGGTCTATGAAAAGTAATATTCTAAGGACTACACATGATATCTTTGTTTCCACTGAGATGGGTTCCCCTCTGTTGGCTCTGGGTCTGAGTTGAGGGTGGCAAAGCTCAGTGAGTTCTTGTAGTATGTCTCTGTCTACCCTGTGGTTCTCTACAATATCCAGCTCATGTAGCCCCTGGATGGTTACCCTGGGCCTGAGCACTCTTCTCCTTTTCAATCTAGGTCTGTTGTCAGCAGCAGCATTAGCACTGCCCTCAGCTTCTTGCACATACAGATGTAGCAGAGCAACAGCAGCAGATAGCATTCTGTCAGTTAAAATTCCCAAGTGTGTGCGCCAATGGTGCAGAGTATGTGGGAACAATCATATTGTAGGGTGTGTGCATACTTTATAAATGGTGTGCTGCAGATGCAACCTGTCTGATTGGCTAACAATGATGCAGATGTATCACTGAGGGGTTTGAATGGCCCAGTGTTAGTGGAACAGGGCTTATCAGTAGTTTAGACATTATTGGCTTTCCCAGGCTATTTCATTTTCCTTTTTTTTAATACCTTCCCTGCTAAGCACTATGGTGTGGCACGCAAACCACTGGTGTAAATACTGCTCAACACTCTGGACACACCCCCATGCACAAGCACTCTCAGCATAGCTTAAACCAGCTAAAACATGTGGCCCACAGCTAAACAAAGCTTAGCAGCACTGGACACACACCCCTGCTTAGCTGAGCTGAGCAGTGTGCAAATAGGTGACGTTGAGCTCCAATCCACTTAAACATAATGTGGCACAACCCCTTTTGAGGTGAGATACCTCTTTTGTGGACACCAACATGGTTCATCAGCTACACCAATTTTATCTGAGCACATATCAGCCCATTTTTGCTATTCAGTAACCCCAGGTCATTTGCATACTGATCTGTGCACACAACCTGGATACTTCACTATTCCAGGCCTCCCTCCTTAGCAACCACTGACATCTACCATTGTACATACTGCTTGCAGGTCCCTATAATGCATTATTCTCACAAATGTCTTGTTTTTGGATTTTACAGTTTTTAATATTTTTTTGCATAACGGCATGTCTGCATGTCACTGCATAGCACGCAAATGTGATATGGCTATTAAAAAAATATTATTTATTATTTTGCATTATTTTTGCACATACAGGGCATAGTGTTGCATGTATCTCTTCCTAATATGCAAAACATGACCTTCTAAATGGGCTTTTACAGCCTTCTTCAATTTTTGCTTTCTTATACATGGTAATTTTCCATGTACATTTTGGACACCAAAACGAGGTCTTCACAACTACCTGTCTGCTTGCTGGATCACTGTAGCACCCTCATTTGACCTAATTTGCATGAAATTCACCTACTTATGAGGTGATTTGCATTCTGCAGACACTTTCATGTCCGCACACTCATGCACACCCCTCTGCTCTGTTTACTGGATCACACAGCTGCCAGTTTCAGTGTTGGGACCGTGCCACTATGCCTATATGGAAAATCCATCTATGTAGGCTGTATTGAATTTTCCCCATTGTCATTTACACAGAAACACATATGCAAGGATTCTGCAAGTAGTGAGAAGAAATGGAAAATACATGATTTTGTATAATGCAGGGTTGTTGTTTAAAAAGGTAAATGAAATAAATGATTTAATTTTACAGTAACAACATTTATAACAGCAATATACCCAATTGCTAGTTGAGACAGTTATTACAGGTTTCACATTTCTGGCTTCAGTCTTCTAGATAAATCACACCTAACTTCTGTAGTCTTTGTGTTATTCACAAATGAATTGAATATATTGCTTAATTATATAAAAGCAGTGTATATTACTTCTCATGCCTCCATTCCCCAGTCAATATTATTTTAATCTTGATGGATTGTCTAGCAATATGCAAACCTCTTTAACATTTTAGCACTTTATTTATTATTTATTTCAGCTTGTCAACTTTGTAAATGAATTGGTCAAAAGACCCCAACCATAACCTGAGCCAAAAGGCACAAATACAGAGATTTAAGATATTATATTGTAATACAGATATAACAAAGTTATACAATTGAAATGTTTGCAACACAGCATACAAAGTTAAAGATGTTAGAGTTAAAGTTCATATAAAATAACATGTTTTAAATTTATAAAATTTAAGGCTAGTCAGAGTGAACTTATAGCAATAAGTATTTACATACTGTGATAACATTACGGTTTGTATTGATCACTGTAACAATTTATTATTTGTAATCCATGAATATACTGTCCTCCAAATTACTGCTTTTTTATTGTTACTAATTTATTTATGGATTTGTTTTACTTTTGTTAAACATGGAAGTGAACAGATCCATGGATCATTTTCTGTACAACTTGGCCTTAAAGTCAAAGAAAAGCAAATATATGTTGTAATACAACATACAATTGACATAAATGTGGGCAATTAGCAACAAAAAATAATTAGAGCAAAATGCACCAAAATGCTAAAACTAAATTTGTTGATAAGTTAACATAAGTACTATGAGTAACAATAAGAAGAAACATAAAGCAAAAATAAAACTGTGTGGGACATTATGATATCTAGGGAAATGAAATATTCAAAGGCATTATAAAGTCAGATGAATTTAGTCTAGAACAGAGAAAAATTCCTTAACAAAGGCAGTTATAAATGTTTCTGAGTCTTCCACAATGATACATAAAAAACTGTACAGATTAAATGAAATACTCAGTGTCTCCCTCCAAAATTTTCATATTAAGTTACAGAAAGTTAAGGATGGAATATGTATAATGGAGAAAAAGAAGGTTTTAAAGTTTTTTACAACACAACAGTTAATCCATATCCTGAAAGTAATTATACTAAGACATTTATTATTTTCATATGGTATTTTACGTACTTATTGAATGATTTGAGTTGCTCAGTTTTCCTAATCTCCTAAGGAAGGCAGTTCCAGGGTGCAGGTGCTCTTTTAGATAATGCACTTTCACAACAGAATAAAGTAAAAGAAGAACTAAGGAGTCCTATACAGTCAGTGCAACTGTGGGAGTAGTAGTAATTTCTTTTTTTTCCCCTCAAAATTTTTTTTTATTTTTCAAATACATTTGAATGAATTCCATAGTAGTTATACATAACATCTTAAATAACTATGTATACTATTTACATTAGCCTGATACTATAACAGATCTTAATGTATACAGTTACTTTATAAGTATATAAAAATCATGTTGGAGGAATAATCTATTACACAGGAATAGTATGCATCCTCGGCATATACACTCTAACATTGTTGAGAACCAGATATTGAGAATATCTAGATTAACAACACAAGAAGCAGTTTTTAGACAGGAACAAATTAATTTGAAGGACAACTTTGTTTCTAGAGGATACAGGGAAACAGAGGTACAGGAAGCCATCAGGACAGGGAATATGCACAGGAGGGGCAAAGGGACACCGTTTTTTAGAAGAAGAGATAGCTACACTTGTTCCTCCAATTCTAACACTATAAGCAGCAACAATAGACTTGTGATTCCGTTTACTAACAGGAATAAGCACATTAAACAAATTATCGACAATAACTGGAAGTTTTTAACAAGTGACAACAAACTTAGACAGATAGTAAGTGATAGGCCAAATGTAGCCTATAAAAATATGAAATCCCTAAGTAGGCTGCTATGCTATGAAGAAAATAAGAACCAACATGTTTTATCACAGAGGATAGGCACGTTCCCATGCCGTACCTGCAATCAATGCAAATATATAGAAGCATGTGACATTTTTCAGCATCCTCATACTGGAAAGGTCTATAGTTTTAAGGGATATGCTGACTGTAGAACCGTAGATGTGGTCTATTTAGCTCAATGCCAAGCATGTTTAAAATTTTATGTTGGCAAAACAAATAGAACATTAAGGGAGCGAATTAGGGAGCATATATATGCGATACAGAAGGAAAACACCACTAATGCTCTAGCTCAGCATGTTTTTGACTATGGCCTCAGTCACTCTTTTAAATTTTATGTACTAGAGATAGTAGCAAGGACTCATAGGTTAGGGAATTTTAAAAATAAACTCGAGGAAATAGAAAACAAGTGGATCGTCAGGCTGCAGGCTCATAAATATAGTTTAAATGACAAGGTTACATTGAAACCACTATTAGCAGCCCGACCACTTAAACATTAATTTTAACATATTTTACATATATTTATACTTTTCATGAGTTTACATGAAGTTTTATTAAATTAACATATATATATGTGAAAAGCTTTTTAAATGATCCTTGTAAAATGTTATTTAATTATAGTATGGTTCTTTTGTAGCGTTGACATTGAAATCTGCACTTTGCACTTTAATTGATATCAATTGTCTTTTTTAATTGATGAGTACTGATTAAGGAAGATGTATTTAAGGTGCTGTAGTTTGCATGAACTTTGTCGAAGTCTGATGAAGCGTCGTAGGACGTGAAAGCGCTTACACTATTTTCAACAATAAATGGTAAATTTGCTGCAGCCTTTTGATTTCTTCAGCAACTGGTGCACTCCTGTTTTTCTTTTTGCAATACTTTATAAGTATGTCCAATCCATTATCAGAGTGTCTGATCAATTATTGTATAGTGTCAATCAACAATAAGACCCTAACCCTAATAACCTCAAGGGTTGTTGATAAATGGCTTTCGATAAATTCTTAGTTCTTTAATTTTAATTTCCAATAATGCTGTGGTCTTCAGTAGGCTGTAGAAGTCTTCCAAAGTTGGTATTGTGTTTGTATTTCATCTTCTTGTTATACACTTCCTTGAAATTGCAAGTATAGTCCATACTAGATACATGTTTGCCCTATTCAAATGAGGACCTTCATTCACATTTAATAATACAAGAGCTTTAGTTAAATAAAATGATTCATTAAATAAACCTTGCAGAAAGTTAGTAATACCATTCAAAATGGCTTAAATTTAACACAATCTAAGAAAATGTGGTTCCAACCTGCATTGTGTACTTGCTCACATCTCCAACATATTCCTTTTATGGAAGAACTAATTTTAATGATTCTATCTGGGGTTAAGAATGTTCTGTGCAAGCATTTCCAATTAAAACACCAAAACTTAACCAAACTGATGAAATGAAGAAAAACCACGGCCAGAGATGCGGGAACGCCATTTATTACTAATTTAAACGCTAAAAATTGTGAACATATGTTTTTTGTCCTTTTCAAGAGAAGGACTTCTTCAGAAATTAAATCACGTTTAAAAATTCAAACAGTTGCATTTATACCTATTCAATTTAAAAATTACGCCAAAATCCTTTAAAAACACATCACGTCCCTTTTAAAGGGACATCTCCACTCAAATGAAGACTGCAATTGACCCACACATATTAATACATGTGATGCATATATATAATGATACAGTTCATGATTTACATTAAAAAAAAAATATATATATATATATATATATATATATATATATATATATATATATATATATATATAGGTGATTCTATCATCATCTATACACATTAAACACCAAAAATAATAAAATATTGTGATAATATAGTAATATTATTCAAAAATATTATTAAAAAATAATAATAATAATAATAAAAAATGAATAATAATAATATTAACAAATATGTATTGTATGTATATTAGACCTACTTATGCTTCCAAAAATCCAATATGAATCCTTATTGTACCACTAAAAATACTGTAAGACAGTGCTATAAAAAAACAATAATGGAATTACTCTCCATTGTTTAAACGTATTGATGCATATATTGATATGTAAATTAATAATGACCATTTAATGTTGTTATTGTATTCCTTCCTACTTAAAACCAATACCATTCGTACATGTATAAGGTTTTTGTACTTTAGTCTATCTTTATAATTTTAATATTATATTTTGTTTTGATATTTAATATTTAATATTTGATCTTATAAACAAAACCTACTGTCACAGATCTTTATTCACCATAGATTATTTTATCTTTCTAGACTTTTTAACCTTCAATAAACACATAATAGAACATTTTTCATTCAATCCTGGTTTCACAAATGCATTGAGCCTTAATTGCCACATTAATTCCATCTTTTCCAACTGTAAATTATGTGGCCCCCCTCTATCATCTTGTTGGACCTGCTGTATCACTTTAAATTTAAACTTATGATCCAGGTAGGTTACTATATGTGTTGCCAAAGCATTGTCTTCCTTCTTATTTTTAATACTTCTAAGATGTTCAACTATTATATCTTTTAATTTTCTGTCTGTTTTTCCTATATAAAAGCAAGGACATGCTTGGCATTTTGCCACATAGACTACTTCTCTGGTGTTACAATTAAACTTACCCTTTATTGCAATTTGTGAACCATTTAGCGATATTTTGCTCCCTTCATCTATTATATAACAATATGGACAAGAGCCACATTGTTTCATGCCAGAGTTACGATTAATTGTTATACTTTTATAGTAAAACAAATCCTTATAACTCCTACCCTTTCTCCATATTACTTTTGGCATGAATCCAGTTTCCAAACCCAAAATCATATTATCCATTAATAATGCCCAATTCTTTTGAATGATTTCCTTTACATCTATGTGATTAGATGAGAAACTCATAATACATGCCAAGTCAAATTGATTGTACAAAACTCTTGGAATGTCTTGATTAGACTTTCGATGTACTATACATCTGTCCTGATCTGATCCATTATTTGTTTTTATACCTAATATAGGTTCATAAATACTATTTATTCTTTTCATGGATACTTCCTGTATGAGTTCTTCTATCATTTCTCTCGGGTAAGCTCTATTTAGGAACATTCCCTTCAAAACCAAACATTCCTCATTAAATTTTTCATTCGTGGAAATCATTCTTGCTGCCCTAACTAATTGGCCTTTCAAGACCGATCGTTTTTGATATATAGGGTGGGCACTTGAAAAGTGTAAAAACTTGTTTGAATACGTTGGCTTTCTATAAGGTAGCTTCATATCGCTTCTCCTCCACATTTTTTATTACTTGAACATCTAAAAATACCATAACCTTCATGTGGAAGGAATAAGTCAACTGTAAAAAATTGGTTGTACTGTTCATTATATCAACCAAATCCCTAGCCATGTTTGAACACCCTTCGATAACCAAAAAAATGTCATCGATAAATCTCCCATAATACTTAACAACTTTTTTAAACATTTTTATAGCACTGTCTTAAAGTATTTATAGTGGTACAATAAGGATTCATGTTGGATTTTTGGAAGCATAAGTAGGTCTAATATACATACAATACATATTTGTTAATATTATTATTATTCATTTTTTAATATTATTATTATTATTTTTTTTATATAATATTTTTGAATAATATTACTATATTATCACAATATGTTATTATTTTTGGTGTTTAATGTGTATAGATGATGATAGAATCACACACATATATATATATATATATATATATATATATATATATATATAATTTTTTTTTTTTTATGTAAATCATGAAATGTATCATTATATATATGCATCACATGTATTAATATGTGTGGGTCGATTGCAGTCTTCATTTGAGTGGAGATGCCCCTTTAAAAGGGATGTGATGTGTTTTTTAAAGGATTTTGGCGTAATTTTTAAATTGAATAGGTATAAATGCAACTGTTTGAATTTTTAAACGTGATTTTATTTCTGAAGAAGTCCTTCACTTGAAAAGGACGAAAAACGTATGTTCTCAATTTTTAGCATTTAAATTAGTAATAAACGGCGTTCCCGCATCTCTGGCCATGGTTTTTCTTCATTTCCAATTAAAAACTTTCCAGTATTGTGTAAAGGATGTATATTTTATCGATAATAAGATATTTGTTTTAATATCTTCAGTTAACTGTATTGAGTGTCATTTTGCTATATATTTCCAATATGAGATTTTCGGTGTTGTTTTATAGTTTGTCAATATTTTGTAAAATTTTGAAATACTGTTTCTCATGTCAAAGTCATTATATATGATTGCATATATGTATTTTGTAAATTTAGATATTTCTTTAAATGAAGAATTGTTAATTATTCTACTTAAATCTTGCAAATATGACATAATACTCTGTAAAGTTAGCCAGTCCTGTTGTGGAATTTTTTATGTTGTTTTTATTACTTGCATATCTAAAACATTTAGTTTTTTGATACATTGGAGCCAACAAACAAATCTTTTCTGTTCCCAGGAATTAATAATTTCTCTATATATTTTATGTGGAAAGTTCTTTGTGACTATAAATGGTGTTAAAAGATCAAACCAGATTTTTAAATATATATTTTCATTAATATTACTAATTTTCCTAAATGAGTCAATGTAATAACTAATCATACAAGTTTTAGTGGGTTTAGTTATGTTATACTGCATACTAATACATATGTGCCATGGCAAATAGTTTTATCTATTATTTGAAATTTTTTTGTAAATAAAATTAATTTATTGATATTACAGTTAGTAAGTCTTTCCAATTTGCAGAGTAATTTGGACTTATCCAGTCTGTGATTATTTTAGATATTGATGCTTTTATATATGTTTCTATATCAGGAAAGTTTAATCCTCCCTGTTTCCATGGTCTGCTATGATGTATTAAAGCTATTTTGTAAAACCATAAAAATATTATTAGATATGAATTTATTTCTTTAAGTATATTCCTTTCTAGTAACAGTTGTATTGCCAAGGGTATATATATATATATATATATATATATATATATATATATATATATATATATATATATATATATATAGAAACACTTTATAACCTCGAATAACTGAAATGTCAAATTTCAGTATTTTGAGACTATAAAGCCGAATGTTAAAAATAGCGAAAGGTCATAATCGCGAACTCGAATATATGTCGAATTCGTGGTTATGACCTTACGCTGCGTAATGTCCGGGATTGTGTTTTGATGGTGCACGGCGCCGTGTGTGGATGTAGGTGTTATGTCAGGTAAATGTTTCCTAAGGGTTTTGAGTGGGAGTTAGAGTATGTGTGAGTGTGCTGATGTGTTTGATGCATGTGTGAGGGGTCGGAAAATGTGTGTGTGTGAGTTGGCTTTTGTTTTGTGTTTGTGCAATCTGGGAGTTAGTATATATAAGTAGGGGGGATGTGGGGGGCGCATCCCCCCACATGGGAGGTGCAGGGGGGCTTGCCCTCTGCTTATGTGCATATGAGTTGTGTATGTGTGTAGTTTTGTTTGTTTATGTTGTGATGTGGGTGTTGTGGTGTATGTGTGGTATAGTGTGTGCGGTGTTTTCGGTGTTGTGAATTTTGCATTTTTTTGTGTCGGTATTTTGTGGATTTGGTTTTATAGTCTCGAGATACTGAAATTCGATATTTCAGTATTTCGAGGTTATAAAGTGAATCTATATGTATATATATATATATATATATATATATATATATATATATATATATATATATATATATATAATCTTGGGCAGTAAAACCATTTTTATCAACTGTAGTCTAGCTTCAAATGTTAATATTATTTTGTTCCATTTTTCCAAAGAGATTTAATTCTATTGATATTATTGTAGTTTTTGAGACTAATTCATTATTATCCTTGCATAACTCAATTCCTAGATATTTAAGGTAGATTCTTGTTTCCCTATTATGTGATCCCACTTAGTCTGTAGTTCTTTTTTTAATTAAAAAAAAAACAATTTTGATTTATTGAAATGGAGTCCTGAAGTAATGTGAAATTTGACAATTAATATATTTAATTCTTCTAATGTCTCATTTGCATTAGATAATGTTAGTAATATGTCATCAGCAAATAGCATTTCTTTAGAATTGTATTATTCATAAACATCTAGTCCTGTGATTTTTATATTGTTACAAACTGAATCTGTCGATATTTCAATAGCCAGGGCAAATAGAATAGGTGACATGGAAGATCCTGGTCTAGTGCCTTTTGTTATATGTATAGATTCAGAGGTAAAAGGATCTAACTTCACATATGCTAAATTATTTGGAGATATATATATATATATATATATATATATATATATATATATATATATATATATATATATAGACATATGGGTCTACTTCATTTGATCGAAAGACCATTTGACCTAAACCCATTTGATCAAAAGTTCATTTGATTGAAAATCAGTATTCAAGGCAAAGAACAGGGATTTGTCCCCCTCCCCAATATCGTGCGACCCTGGAGTTGGTATATATAGTTGGGGGGTGGTGGGTGTGGGGGGGTGAAGCCCCCACCTATTTTCATTTAAAAGCTGTACTTTTTGTTTTATTTTCTTCTTTTAGAGGAAACTGGGTGGGGAGCTTTGCCCCCACCCCCCCTAACTATATATACCAACTCCAGGGTTGCACGACATTGGGGAGGGGGACAAATCCCAGTTTTATGCCTTGAAAACTGGTTTTCGATCAAATTAACTTTTGATCAAATGGGTTTAGGTCAAATGGTCTTTCGATCAATTGAAGTAGACCCATATATATATTATATTTTTTATATATATATATATATATATATATATATATAGAGTGTCCTCTCCAGCTCAACTGGTGAACCTGGGAATATTGAGGCAATGTTACAACTGCCTCATGTACACAGACAATCCTCTCCTTCTCCCACAAAACACAAATACATGCGAGAGATGCAACTATACGGCCAAACTGGAGGCTGAGCTCTCTCAACATAGGACTGGCAAGACCAGACAGGAGGAGAAGGTAACCACACACAATACATACCCAGTCACACATGGTACCATCACAACTTCAAATCATACACATACTCACACAAAGACATACTCGGAGGCTCTGATCAAAAATTTACCAAAACAGCAGAGGCCACCAAAGCAGACACCCAAACAACTACCACCTCACGACCCAACACATGCAACACATAGACCACACAGTCAGAGTGTCAAACAGTCACAGCCCTTAAGGCCAAACAAAATGCCAGACACACTTGTCATTGGTGATTCCATAGTCAGACACACTGACGTCCCGCTCACCAGACTGAGTAAAGAGAAGGTCACAGTAAGCTGCCTGTCAGGCGCTAGAATCCGCCACATAACGCAAGCACTCAGGTCAAGACGTACCTCCTTGGACTACATGAAAAGGGACATCGAGGAGCTCTCTGATTATGTAGCCCAGGCAGGTATGACCCTGACCTTGAGCAGTATCCTACCTTCACCTAGAATGATGCCACAATACAGTGATAAGATGATCAGCTTTAATAATTGGCTTAAATTCTGGTGTCATTCAAAGGGGATCCAATGTCTGTCTGCCTGGGATGACATGCTGGACAAGCCACGCTGCTTCGCAAGGGACGGCTTGCACCTGTCACCCCTGGGCTTCCGGATATTGGCAAAGGCTCTTGCCACCCCATAGTGCCTTTTTTAGGCAAGGCTCAAATTCTAAACCTACCACCCTAGAACACCAAAAGGAAAAAACTAAGGGTAATGCTGCTCAATGCCAGAAGTCTCAATCTCAAGATGCACGCACTCGAGGCCCTTCTCAATATGGAGAACATCGATGTCTGTGCTGTGACAGAAACCTGGTTCAAGGCTCCTGAGAGCACCCCAGCACTAACAGGTTTCACCTCATATCATGCCCGCCCCAAAATCCGGACAACACCAAGAAAGGAGGGGGTGTCCATATTCATAAAGGACACCCACACCTCAAGGTTGGTGGCAACGCATGATGCATCGGAGACCATCCAGGTGCAATTAACCATAGGCAAGACTGCTCTGCAATTTGTAGCATGTTACAGGCCACCCTCTCAAACTCAGGAACCTCACATGGCCTTCCTGAAAACATTGGAGGATAAATGTATCTCCAAACACCATCATACTAGGTGACTTTAACTACCCTAATATAGACTGGGAACACTACTCAAGCCCGAACACTCTAACCCAAAGATTCCTGGAGTTCATAAACTCAAATGCCATGGAACAACTAGTCACCATCCCCACAAGAGGAGAAAACATACTTGATCTCATCATCACGAACATGGGATCAAAATGTTCAACACCGAAGTATACCCCTCACTGGTGAGATCAGATCATAAACTAATCTCGCTGGAGGTCCTCATCCCGCCCCACCTGAAACAAAAAGACCACAGTGAAAAACTTCTCAAAAGCCGATTTCACACTTCTAAAAACTAGTGTGGTCTCCTTTAAGGCCCCTGAGCCAGTGGTAAACATTACTCAAACCGCTGAATCACTTACAAATGCCTTCTACCAGCACCTACAGGACTGCATGGATCAGGCAATCCCAAACAAAACTAAGACTCTCTGTACCAAAGGCAAGCGTCCAGTCTGGTGGACCCCAGCCATAAACAAGCTCTACAACAAAAGGAGGAAGCTACTACAAGATAGAGCAAAATCCTTGAAAGGTAAGACACCTTTGATCATTATAAGTAAAAACTAAGAGCTCTCATAAAATCATCCAAGGCAAATTTTGAGAGAAAAATCGCCAAGGACTCTAAAGAGAATCATAAGGCCTTCTTTAGCTATGTTAGAAACCTAGGAGGAAACTCCCAGATATGCTCAGAATTAGTTCAAAATGATGTGAAAATTACTGAACCTACACACATTGCCAACATACTGGCTGACAGGTTCAGTGCAAACTTCTCCTCCCCCAAAAGGAGAGATATCTATTCCAGAGGATTGTAGCCCCCAAACATCTCCAACGCCCAGGTGAGAACTGCCCTCACTAAGGCAAAAACACAGCATCCATGGGACGGATGGTGTCCCCGGCTGTGTGCTTCATGAACTCAATGAGGAATTAAACCCACAGTTAGGACAGCTGTTTAATCTTAGCCTCACCTCAGGATACGCACCAAGGAGTGGCGCACGGCGACTGTGGTCCCACTTCATAAGGGCGGTGCCTCCACAGACCCTGGAAATTACCGCCCCATTAGCTTGACAAGCCTTATCTGCAAAGCCATGGAGAGGATCATAATGGAACTCATAAATAAAGACATAGGGAACTTGCAGACTTTGGATCCAACTCAGTTTGGCTTTGTCAAAGGCAGATCCTGCCTCTTAAACTTGGTTGACTTTTTCGAGACAGTCACCAAGGCCATTGATGAGGGAAAGGCAGTCCATACAGCCTACCTCGACCTGGCAAAGGCCTTGACACAATACCCCACTCAGGTATCATCGAAAAACTCATCAGCTTGAATGTAAACCCATACATCACAAGATGGGTTGCAAACTGGCTAAGTGACAGAACCCACAGGGTCAGAGTTGCTGGAGCCATGTCAGACTCAAAGCCTGTCACAAGTGGTGTCCCACAGGGCTCAGTCCTGGGTCCACTCTTGTTCGGCATCTACTTTTCTGAAGTACAAGCAAACACAGGAGGGTTATGGCTGACAAAGTTTGCAGATGACTGCAAACTGGGCCATAGTCGAAAACACATCTGACACAGATATCCTCCAGAAGGGCCTCACAGAAATGGATACCTGGTGCCAGTGCCATGGCCTGAAGTTAAACGCCAAAAATGCATAGTCATACCCTTTGGGAAAAACAAGGCTACCCCTAGCTACCATATAGGTGGCAATCCACTGAGCACAGAAAAAGTCATCAGAGATCTGGGGACCCAGGTTGACAGTAGCCTTCGCTTGACACTCATGTTGCTAAAGTAGTTAGGAAAACCTTCTATATCACCCACCTGATCATGAAGGGATTCACATCTAGATCAAGGGAGGTCATCGTCCCCCTGTACTCATCACTTATTAGACCTATGATTGAGTACAATGCCCGCTCGAATGTATCTGACCAGACACCTGCTGCAGCTTGAAAGGCCCCAAAAGTTCCTCACCAAAAGGATAAAGGGTCTCAAAAATATGTCTTATGCTGCCCGACTGAAAGAACTCCAGCTCTATTCAGTCTCATACCGCTTGCTCAGAGGTGACCTGTGCCTGACATATAAGGCCATGTCAAACCCAGATTTGATGAATATGCTTCACCTCACAAAATCTAGATCCCTCAGAACCACAAGCGCGCCACCTGTAAACATTGACACGGTTATAAATAGAACGTGCTGGAGGGACAGATTCATCACCCAGAGACTCCCTATGCTGTGGAACAAAATCCCGGTACATGTGAGGCAGAGCACCTCTCTGGTCTTGTTCAAGAGGAATCTTGACCAATGGATGGGAGATTGCAGATATACCCCAGGGATTACTTCAGCGTCACTGCTTGACAGAGGCACAGCAAAATGATAGGCATAGTTTTTATTCAAACTAAAGGGGTGGCGAAAGCCACATAACTATGGACTAGGCTTATAAATGCCCTTGGGCAGATAGCCTAGTATGAACCTATGAACCTATGAACCTATATATATATATATATATATATATATATATATATATATATATATATATATATATATATATATATATGATTTAGGAGATGAACAAAGGATGCAGGACATTCAAATAGCATTAGGATTTTAAATAAATAGTCCCAATTTAGGGAATCAAAGGCGTTCTCTATATCTAAGCCAATTATGAGTGTTTCTTTATTAACATAATCTATAAGAGAAATTATCCTTTTAATACTGTCATGTGTGTGTCTATGATATATAAAGCCAGTTTGTTCATTATTTATTGCTTTGGATAGTGGTATTTTTATTCTGTTAGTTAATATTGTCATAAATATCTTATAGTCATTATTTAATAATGATATAGGTACAGAGGTTTGGGGATTTGTTTTCCTTTAGGATTGATGTGATTAAGGAATATCTTCAAGAGGGTGGTATTAAAGCTTGTGACTGAATTTCTAATAGAGTTTTATGGTTGAGGGATAGTATCTTTGAAAGAAAAAGTTTATATATGTCCATAATTATTCCATCTATACCTGGAACTTTATTATTTTTACCCTCTTTTATTGTATCTGTAATATCTTTGTAGGATATGGGTGCTTGCAGATCTAGTTTTAATTTTTTTGGCATTTTTTTGTATATTGCAACATTTTTCATCTAGATTTAATTAGTTAATATGTATATTTTCTTTCTGGAAATGTTCCATATTGTGATTTCTATAGGCATCAAGAATGTCACCCATATCCGAGACATTTTCCCTTTCTTTTCATGGAAGATACATTTAATGTTATTAGATTTTGATTGTATTTTGATTCTTGTGGATAAATTATGTAGATATTTGGGAGAAGTGGCCAAGGTATTATTTTTTTTTAGTTTTTCTAAAGCTAAACCAGTTGTATGTATTAGAATTTCATTGTATTTGCTTAATACTTCTACTTTCTTTTTATCTCCAAATGATTTTGATTTTTTTCAGCTTTTACTGACAAAAGTTTGGATTGTAGATCTAAGAGTTCAGAATCCCATTCTCTGATTTTTTTTATACCAAGTTAGGGTTTTACCACATATGTAAGGTTTTAATGAGTCCCATACCATTTTTTTTATTTATTACTGTGGTGTAATAAATATCTAAGAAGAACTGTAATTCAGATAACCACCAGGGGTTGACTCATTAATTTTAGTTATATATGCTGGAATTCTGGAGTTAAAGATTAATGGTTTGTACCCATTTTGAAGTTTTAGCATCAATGAATTGTGGTCTGAAAAAGGGCAGGGAGTGATTGAGAAATTAATGATTTTAGAGTGCAAGTCAGGCGCAGCAAATATTTTATCTATTCTAGTTTGGGTACCTAATCTGTGATCATGATGAGAAAACAACAAAGATTTATCTTCTTTAAATCTGAAACTATCTACAAGATTAAATGATTCTACCCACTTGTTTAAAGCTTTTGATACAGAAGATATATACATCGGTCTTTAATTTGGTGTTTTAGAAATATCAAATATACAGTTAAAAATCTCCTCCTAATATTAAGTTGCCTTTTTAATTATTGGAAATGAATTTCAAGTGTTTTTTTAACAGTTCTTGTTCCAATGCCTGGGAACCAGTATCGATTGGCTAGCGTTCATATTCTGTTATTATATTTAACTATTACTAATGCCATAAGGCCTTCTTTATCTTCATACTTATAAATGATTTCTGGGTTAATCACATTTGTTTTCCATAAAATTATTATCCCTTTTGTCTTTATCGTGTAAGTGGATTGTGCCAATATGATATATTCCTTAGGATTCTATTTATAATTGTCATTTGTTTTGAAATGAGTTTCTTGAAGTAAGACAATGTATGCTTTGTTCAGTTTTTAATATTTCAGTAGATTTGATCTCTTGCTAGGATTGTTTAAGCTATTGATATTTAAAGATAATAAAGTTAAATCCATCTTAGGTTGTTTAGACTATGTAATTTTTGTTTTATTGTGACTATTAAACATTTTCCTCTGATAACTATAAAGTATATGTTTGAACTTTTGAAGGAAATTATCACTTTTATAATTTGAGTGTTTACCAATAAAGTAATGTTTTGGTCAGGCATACTAAAAATGTTTTTGTGAAATAAGTTTAAATTAATAAATGTTAAGAAAACTAAGATCCGCACTAGCCATGGAATGAAAATCATTCCTAATCTGATGGATAAACCTAAGTCCATCAGATTATCACTCATACCTTGACAATCCAGAACATCTGAGCTCCATAAATTGAATTATCATATGGAGAATATTTGTAATAGGAATAAGCAATATTTATATTATTTTGAACAGATATTGTACTATTGTAGATTAGACAGAATTCTAATACAATATAAATGTCTACTTATTGTATAAGCAATTAATATTTACATGAAAGATAGATGACAATCAGTTCAATCATAGTAAAGTAGGATGTATCATATTGAAAACCTCAGTAAAAGATTATGGCACACAGTTATTTAACATATACACCCTTAATGATGAAGTCTTTCAAAACGTATTACTTAATATAACTAGATGGTAATAATATTTATACCTAATGTTTATAATACAATGTATTTTACTGGATGTATCAGAAGTTATATTTCATTATTTGCCAGCATTTAAGTAATCACTTTGTTTGCTGCTAACTTACTTAAGTTTGTTTTATGTAAACATTGATGAAAGTTATTGCATTTTAATTATCAGTGCATCCCTCTTCCCCCTTTTCCTACACATAAGGATTTTCATATCTGTCATTTCTTATTATAAAATGAGTGAAATTATAGGTTAAAAACAACAAATTCACTTGTTGTGATTAATGATTACAAGTTTCCTTTCCGTATTCATCAATTGTGATTTTACTGCATATACTGAATTTTTTTAGATTTAAATGGCAACAGTCTATTTTGTATAATCAGCAAATGTTAAACTGAGTGATTATTGTCAATTTAATACTATTTGTTTAAAATTTGATTGCTACATTCTGTGACATTCCTAGTTCAGGTGTCTATTGTTTCCCTTGAACAACTTTGTCAGTTTGATGTCATGTATAAAACATTAGTTACCTTGATAACAGCTTACGTATTATGTATGGTCAAAATGGGTTACAAAACCACAATGCAAGTTAAAGCAATTATATGACTTGTTATACATATTTACTTATATGAGAAAATCATCATGCTTTCCCTTGATGTTCAGTATAGTGTATGTCATTTATGACAGGTTAAAACAGTAGTGTTATTATACACAAGCCCATGTTATTAAACTCGCTATTGTCAATTTAATACTATTTGTTCAGAATATTATTGTTAAATTCTGTGACATTTCAAGTTCAGGCTTCTATTGTTTCTCTTGAACAACTCTGTCAGTTTGATGTTATGTATAAAACATTAGTTACCTTGGTAACCGCTTAAGTACTATATATGGTCAAGATGGGTTACAAAAACTACAGTTAAACTTAAGGCAATTACATGACTTGTTATGCATATTTACTTATATAAGAAAATCATCGTGCTGCCCCTTGATGTTCAATGTAGTGTATGTCATTTATGATAAGTTAAGACAGTAGTGTTATTATATACAAGCCCATGTTATTAAATCCTGTCCTTAATATCTAAATTCAGCAGACTGCTTCATCTTATATGACAATTGTATATTTTATGTCTAGATTTACTAAAATCATACATTACATAGCGTGTGTGTGTGTGTGTGTGTGTGTGTGTGTGTGTGTGTGTGTGTGTGTGTGTGTTTGGCTATTGCTTAGTTATTTGACAGACCACAAGCTGTAATTCTTATTCTTATTATTAGCTCCTTCCAAGCATGTTTATACAGTCCATAGACTTTAAATTATGAGACCATTCTAGTTTCTTATTTGTTATAAGTATATTTCCATCCTTACATACACGCATATCAGTACTTCAAGCATGGGCAACGATGCCCATCCAGTTTTGCCAGAATACCATTCACTAGTTCATGTGGTGTGTTTCCAGACTGTTATTAAAATATTCAAACCAATATTTGTCCTGTTCCATTTTACCAGCCTGTTCCATGCAGTTGCCACTCTACCAGTGAACCACTCAACACGCCTTCCATTCCCACAGATATTTCCACAAAGGAAATCTGATGGCTCTCTACCACTTCTCAGCAGCCCCAAACACCACTAGAATCAGCTATCCCCATATGCCCAACATGCCTAAGCAAGCTCACCTCCCAGACCACTGCAACGGGTACTGCACAAGACCAAGTGCTCTTAGTCTTTCACAATAACTTAGACTTCCACTCTTATGTAAGTCCTTAATGTGTTTGGGCCAAAATACATTTTAAATATAAAATTGCATTTTTTTTTATCAAGAATCAACTTAATGAGATAAATGAAGTGTTGGGAGACCATCAATATGTGTACATGTGGTTTAAAATAGCCCTTTTATTTATATATCTATCTATATATATATATATATATATATATATATATATATATATATATATATATATTTTTTTTTAAAACAAAAACTTCATTGCTGAGAATCATGTTGGAGGCTCCTCAGAGCTGTTAACCACTATCCTCACTCTGTCTCTGTTACCATAGCAACCTAGGAGTGCCTGTTTCTGTTAGAGTGTCTTTGTACTGCATACCAGAGGCTCATGATGCATCTGAAGCAAAGCTTCACTTTACTGCAACTTCATGCCTAAATTCCCTCCCTTTCAACCTTGGCAGCAGCCAGGAAAAGAACGAAGAGCAAACAGATAAAAAAAAAAAAAAGACTCCCAACAAGCCGCTACAACAAGAGATAACACATTTTTCCAACCTTCCCACCTTTTACTGAGCAGCTGTATAAACAAACTATTCTCTACCAAAATATCCCAAATCACAGTTTTAACGTCTCTTCCTAATACACAAGCATCAGTAAACCTCGATCACAAGCCACAAACCAAAGTTTCCCAAAGATGAAAATGGCAACATACAACAGATGCCAGACACAGCTGCATCCACATACACCCTGCCAGACTTAATGAAACATCACTCAAAGCTATGCTACCTGCCATAATTGATATTAACTATGTTTAGACAGAATAATAATGGTATTTGTACTAGCTGACAGACACAGCTGCCATCAGTGCACACCATATCAGAATTGATCAAACAGCACTTGTAGCTGTGATACCTGAAATAATTGATTTTAACTATATTTAGACAGAATAATGATGACATTTGTACTAAGAGCTTGCTACTATTATTTAACCAGGATATATATACATGACATTTCTAAATCATACTTTAACTGAAGAAGGCATTAGTCTCCATGACAGCATTATTTTTCAAAACACTCTACTGTTACTGCTATTATATATGATGTTAATTTGTTACATTTGAGTCTGAACTCTGATGAATGGTACCTTGTTGAATTAGTTAATTACTTAAATTATTATAAGTAAAATCAATGAAAAATTAACAAGATAAGTATTCATTGAGTTCAAGTAGGGGAATAGAAACTTCTATGTTTGCATTATATGTTGCTGTGTTTTGTTTATTTATAATGTAAATAGTAACCCATCTTGCCCTACCTTTGTTTGTGAAGAATTATTGAACTCTTTGAACAATTTGAATAAATCATTACTGTTTCTCAGTTGTTTAAGAAGCCCTCCTTTTTTAAAATAAAAACAGATGACAAGTGATGTACCATATCAGTTGATACTTTGAGAGATGCAGTTGTCAGAGTTATTTTTTTTTTTTTGGGGGGGGGGCAGTTTTCTTGAAATCAGTCTTTTGGTTCTTCTTTCTAGCACCAGTCCAAGGATTTGTTTCTTTTATTCTTTTAAGAGTAGGGGCCATCCATGCCACTTCTTCTGGGAGAGACACTATGTTGTTGTTTTTGATGAATACGGTAGCTTCTTCTAAGTCATTAAAGGTTCTCATCTCATTGGCAAAAAGTATTTTTACCTTGGCTGGAAAGGCCAGCTGAGCTTTAATGTTGTTTTATTTCAACCATTTTATTACTGGACAGTCTTTTTTTTCTTTGTTCTAGTATTCTGGAAGAATAATCATTATCAAACCTTATCAGGCTTTGATTGTACTTTAATGGTGATTTTCTCCAAGCAGATTTTAATATTAGTTCTTTGTCCAGAAATGAAAGAAATTTTATAATTATGGATCTAGGTGGATTATTTGTTGAGTTAGAAGCAGGTTTCCTCAGTGTTCTATGTTCTAATGAAAGTCCCTCTTTCAAGTCTAAAAATTCAGGAATCCAGGTTGTTAAGATTTAAATAATATCTTCTCCTTCAGTGTTTTCAGGTAGACAAAAGATCCTGATGTTGTTTCTCCTCTCCCTGTTTTCTAAGTCATCTATTTTAAGCAGCCATGTATTCTGTTTAAGCATAAATTCTTTTTGGAATTCTTCCTCTTTGAGTCTCCCTTCAATGTCATTTAGAGAAGTCTCTATATTTGTTATTTTTTTATGGTGTTTTTGTAATAGTTCCTTAAGAGTATTAGTCTATTTTTGAGAATTTTATTTGAAGTTTTCTACGTCATTTTTAAAGCCATCCATCTTCAAAGATAGTTCTTGTAAGGTAAATGTCATCAATTGCAGTTCTTTTTTCAAAGCCGCATCTGGATAATAATTTCTTGAGTTATTCATAGTCAATGACTCAATATAGCTCCAAGTTACTTGACAAGAACATTTTTGTATATCTCTACTAAAATTGATATGTATGTAGTTTCCTAGTTTATCTATAGATTTCTGACATTTTAAAAATGAAAATAATAAAATGTTCCTATATTATTATACTATTTTATGGAGCTCTCAAAATTTACTGCTCTCATTTGGCCATCTAGGCTCCACCCCTAGTAGTGATTTCTGATTCGTTGTTTATTTAGGAGGTGGGACATTACTATTATGAAGAAGGTTTTAGTAGCTTATTCCCATTTTACAGACTAAATTTACTATTTTTAATTGCATGATTGAATGTTGTATGGCTATAAACTTTCATCCAGGACTCTATTGAAAGGTAATCTTCTCTGTTGGATATTTCTAGTTAATAATTCTAATAAAGTAAGTATAAAATAAATGCATGGATGACTGGAACTATGCAAATCATGTTGGTACTAACACATTCATTATCCTTAAGATTTGTACTACAGTCCTTTTGTGGTAGCAGTTGTAAAGGTGTCATTACATAGCCTACACAAGTCTGACTAATAAAAGTTGATCACTCACTACCTCAGAAGCTCCTGAACACTGTAAGACAACAATTGTGGTACCATTTTACAAGGAGGAGAAATAAATACAAAGATCTACAGGTGTGTTAGCCTAATAACAGCAGCAGAGTAATTAATACAGGGAATTCTTGTTTTCCCCTGTATACATACATACAACTATGTAGATTTGTAGGTAACATGTTAAAATGTCAGGACCTGCTATCACTAGTCCAGTAATGTGGTGACTGAATGGGTGAAAAAAAACTGACTTACATTTGCTAAGTCCAAGATAACCATTTCTTGAACACTTCCCTTTTCTCCAGGGGGTAACAATATTAGAGTTAGTGTATATATAAGTTTGAGGAGTGTACAGGGCTTGTACCCACATGGGGGTGCTGAGGAGCTTTCCCCCATATAAAAATGAAGTTTAAAGGAGAAGAGTGATATTCAAGATTTGGGCTTCACCTGCATTTTCATTTTTTTTCATTTTGATTCAACAGAGAGCTATTATTTCCCACAAATCCATGTCCTTAAATGAATCCACAGTTTTAATCACTCTGTACTGTATTAAATATTCATCCTTCATTCTACATCCCCACAATCTTAGTTTTAATCTATATATATAAGCATATCACTCTCCTGTGCACAAGTGATGAATTTAATCAAGTTCTCTTACAAATATTCTAGTTTACTCATTTTCAAGTCATCTGCAGACAATAGAATACTTAGAATTTCAATTGTCCAGTTAATGTATAACAATTGCCATGTCATTTTTTAAACTATGTAGCTAGCCATCTAATTAAGATTATATTAATACCTAATTATTCAAACATATTGATCAGTTTGTGTATGACCTTAAAAAAGGTTGTATGATTAGTCAATAAAAATTGCATCACAGCACACATTATTTGCAGTTGTCATTTTTGTTATTTTTGTTATGGTTAATTGTAGATCTATTTTTGACAAATGCATACTGATACATTGTTTCAAGTCCCAGCCTTTCCAATACAAACTATATATAACTTACTCAAAATAATCAGCTCCCTTGTTTGTCCACAAAAATTGCAAAATTATGGGCCAGTGACTGTAGGTTTGTTGCATTCCCCTTTCCCTAAAAGATAGGTTTAACAAGTGCTTGTCAGTGTTCATGAGAAATTTCCCCATAGTTAAAATACCTTGTAAATAACAGATACAAAGACACTATAAGTTCATCTTGAAGAGTTCTGTGGTCATTATTGCTGCTCTGTCTCCTGTGGTTTCTTTGGGGACAATCTGCAAAGTGCTCATTCATTATGACATACCGGAGAACAATAAAATGCAGGAAAGCATCCAACAAACTTTAGGTCAATATCCATCATGGGTTTATGGCCAGAAAGAGCTGTCAGACAAACCTGGTCCAGTTTTATGTTTGTGTTATAGTAAAACATTGCAAAAAAGTACCAGTACATGTGGTCATCCAGAGCCTCAATAAAACCTTTGATTCAGTACTGCATAGGAAACTGATTGAGATGTTTGCTGGACCAAGTCTAACAAACTATATTACTTCACAGATATTTAGTGGAATACAGTGGGCTCTCCTGAAAGGTATACAGGGGAATGCAATAAAACCTACATGGCTTGATTTTCCATGTAGGCATAGTGGCATGGCCCCAACACTGAAACCGGCAGCTGTGCGATCCACTATACATAGCCTAGGGGCGTGCACGCGCTTGCGGACATGGAAGTGTCTGTGGAATGCAAATCACCTGATAAGCTGGTGAAATTCATGCTAATGATGGTGATTTGTGATCCAATAAGCAGAAAGGCACCTGTGTAGGTGCTGTGGTGGTGTCAGAAATGTAAACGGGAAAAAAAAACATGTACCGAAATGTAAATTTTAAACAGGGGCTGTAAAAGCCCAAAAAGAAGATTGGATATTGAACTGTAGGCATGAAAATGGTGAAAACTGTTGTAGTCAGTCCAAAAAGCAATGCGCAAAAATAAAAAATATTAATTTTTTAAATATATATATATATATATATATATATATATATATATATATGTTTGTGTGGTGCACAGCAATGTTCAAACATGCCGTTATGCAAAAAAATAAATAAATAAAATGTTTAAAAAATGAAAATAAGACATTTGCAAAAATAATGCATTATAGTGCCTTGCATGCAGTGTGTACAATGATAGGTTGCAGTGGTTGCTAAGGAGGCAGGCCCTGGTGTAGTGAAATATCCAGGATATATTCAAGTAGGTGTATGCAAATGAGCTGGGGTGACTGAATAGCAAAAAGGGCCACTGTGTCCACAGATACAACCCATGGTACGGCTGGAACCATGTAGATAGTAGTAGAATAGGTAGGTGACATCAAAAGTGGGTGTGTCATGCTATGTTTAAGTGGATTGGAGCTTAGCAGTGCCTGTTTGTGCTCAGCTAAGCACAGCTAAGCAATTGGGTGTGTCTGATGCTGCTGAGCTGTGTTTAGTCCTGCGGTGTGTGTTTTAGCTGCTTTAATAAAAGCTGAACATGCCCGTGCATGGGGGAGTGTCCAAACTGCTGAGCACTGTTTCCACTAATGCTGCAGGTTTGTGCGCCATGCCCCAGTGCTTAGCAGTGAAAGAATTAAAAAAAAAAAGAAAGAAAATAGCTAGGGGAAACCAATCAAGTAGAAAGGGCTGATAAGCTCTGTGCAACAGACACTGTCCCATTCAAACCCCCAATGATATACCTGTCAGGTGGAGTGCATAATAGTGAGCCAATCACACAGGCTGCATCTGCAGCACATCACTATAAAGTGTGCATACACCCTACAATCTGATTTTCCCACATACTCTGCACCATTGGAGTACACACTTGGGAATTTTAACTGTCAAATGATAGGGGGTGCCGCTGGTCTACTATAGCTGTATGTGCCAGAGGCTAAGATCAGTGCTAATGCTGATGCTGACAATAAGCCTAGACTGTAAATGAGAAGAGTGTTCTGGCCCAGGGTAACCTTCCAGCGGCTACACGAGCTGGAGATTCTAGAGCACTACAGGGTGGACAGGGACATACCAGAAGAATGCACCAAGCTCTGCCACCCTCAACTTAGACCCAGAGCCAATACAGGGGAGTCCATCTCAATAGAAACAAAGGTATATGTATCCCTTAGAATATTAGCTACAGGTACTTTCAAGGACCAACTGAGGACATAATGGGGATGTCACAGACATCTACATCCAGGGTACTTCACCAGTTCCTGGATGCCATGCAAGCACATGCCAGTGAGCACATTTATTTACCCTGCACTCCTGAGGAGAGGGCCAGCAATATGTGTCCATTCCACATTGTAGCACACTACCCTGAGGTACTGGGTGCCATAGACTGCACTCATGTCCACATCAAAGAACCACCCAGTGATGAGGGTAGAGTCTATGTCAACCACAAGGGGTATCACTCCATCAACTGCCAGGTTATCATGAATGCGTGTGCTGGGAGCCCTGGCAGTTATCGTGACTCCCATATCTGGCATGCATCACAGCTGTACCAGGCATTTGCTGGGGGGGCATCCCGTACAGCCATCTACTGGGGGATGCTGGCTACGCACTGGAACCATGGATGATGACACCCATCAGAAATGCACACACACCTACCAAAGATTGCCAAAATGAGGCACACACATGAACTAGGAACATCATAGAGCATGTGTTTCAGCTGCTGAAGTCATGGTTCCACTGCTTTGATATATCTGGTAGAGCCCTGCAGTACTCTCTAGCCACATGCACACGCATGTTCACAGTATGTGCCGTGCTACACAATATGATCCTGCGGAAGCAGCTGCGGCAAGAACATCACAGGGAAGGGAAACACAGACTCCCACCAGTGCCAAGGTCCCCACAGCCACAGGGGGACTCAGAGGAGGAGCCCCCTGACCCTGATCCTGTAGGCAAACATAGGCATGCCAAGTATGCCCTGGAATTGGAAAGAGGCAATGTATAGCACTTGCACTGACATCCTAGGGACCTAGGGACTGACATCTCACTCTGACACACATACTTAGTAAAAAGGATGCAAGCCACACCATTCAAATTATACCTTACCATGTACTGGTTGTGTACTGCATGCATCCGAAAGAGTCAGCCCTGAAGCACTGTGATCTCAACTGCAGCAGGTACAAGGTATGTCACTCTTCTTTACAACAAATGTATGGGGTACTAGACCATGGTAGCATATGTAGGGACCTGCCACATGTATGCTAGGGAATAGAGTTGGCTACTGGGAAACCTGCAGACAACTGACAGCTATGTGGGACAACAGGAGTTCTCAGCCCAATACTGGCCACCCCATAATATGCAGTAGGCCCCAAGGCAGCAAAACCCACTGCAGTAAGCAAGTGAAATGAGAAACACTGGGGTCATAGGACAGATACATGACTGTCAATGCTAGAGTCCCCTACCCCTAACACACCCGTGTTCCCATTCAATTGCAGTAACATTATGTTTTCAAGGTAATAGCAGCAGACCACACAATCCCAGGGCTGTCCCAATCAACCTGGTGACATGTTCCATTTCCACAATATGCAGGGGTCAATGCACTATGTATGTCTGTGCTTGATAGTGTCAGGAATTAAACTGCACTGACGGTTGGCTATTGTGGCTTAGTGGACTAAGTACATTACCATGGTTGATGATGTCCATGGTTCAAGACTGGTTGTGACACTATTTTGCATGGGAGCTACACATGTGGTAGGAGTTCTACAGTCTTTCCATATGTCACAATTTGTAACTGCAAGAAAACTGGACAAAGCCAAAAATAATGGAGTGACAGGAGGCCACAGTTAGTTCTGAGTTACCTACATGGTGGCTAGTAGAACACCAGGTTGTAAAAAGTCAGAGTAGCAACAGGATTTCAAGGTCATCACATAACTGTGTCAGTACTCACAAGTCAGCGGGCACCAGCATACCTATCAAATGTACAGCGTTTTGCAGAATGTCCATAGTTTTGCCTCATATGTCTGGTCTGTTTTTCATAACATTGCAGCTTTCTGGAAACTAGTGGAAAATCAATAAAGGTTGATGTTAGAAAATAATGACAGACATTTGAGATGTAGACTTCATACTCTTCAGAAAATGCATGCTAATACAAAACCTGTTATTCTACCAACTATCTAAGTTTGTAAGAGCAATATTAACAAAGTGTCCCTACTATTCAGCCTGTGTCCCACTTTTATATATGGCTTTGTCCAGATGGCTTGTTCTAACAGGTTGGAGGTATGGGCACCATGTAGCATTATAATACCAATACAACACAAACTGACTGAGGACCAGAGCAGACATATAGGGCACATTGATGGACATCCTGCAAGGTACAGTCAGAGGTGTGAAGTCTGTGGTGTTATATCTTGTACCCCAGTCACAGCATACCTACAACTACATAGAGCTGCAACTATGGACAAAGCTGGGACAAAGGCTCACAGATAAGGAGAAAGATGAACCACTGGCCAGACAAATGTAGAAAGTGCAGAGTAGAACAGGTTGTGCAGTAGCATGGGTTCCCTGCTGTGTATGGAGTCAGTAACTCAAATGTCTGTCAGCCGTTTCTCATGTCAGTCTATAATGATCTGCCACTGATATACCAGGAAATCACTTTGCTATGTAAAATGCTCAAGACATAAAATGAAAAACCCTGTTCAGTCTAATACAATCTGTACACACTGTATGTATGAGTCAGATATTATGGCCAGTAAACAGGTGGGGAATCCATTGGGCATCCTATAAGGGAAGTGATGGACTGTGTAATCAGGTCCAGCAGCCATCTGGCTGTAGCACACTAAATCCTGGACTGGAGTACAGGTAGGTCTGGACTACAGTCCCCTTGTAAGTACTGATGGTCACACTGGGCATGCTCCTACACTTATCTAATTTCAGCCCATGTCTGAAGACTCATTTGCCTATAGAACTGAGATGTCAATATATCTGTGTGCATACAGACAGCTATGTATACCTAACTGTCTCTCCCTATCCCCATCAGACATGATTACCCTTATCTATCAGTACATGGTGCATATATGATATATATATATATATATATATATATATATATATATATATGTGTGTGTGTGTGTGTGAGTGCATGTTTTATAGAGAGAGAGAGAGACAGAAGGAGAGAGAGAGAGAGAGAGAGAGACACACACACACAGAAAGGTACAGAGTGATCTAGTGCTGCAGCCATTTGCACAACAATTACCAGTGGTGCATGCAACTCGTATGGTGAGCTGTAGTGTATATTGGTAGGTAAGGGTTTTAATCTCACATCAGCCACCTTGTGTGTGTGTGTAGATATTCCAAAGACAGCATCATATACATGCCCAACAGGCCTATGTCTGTGCAATAATCAATCACTTCATGGCCCTGTGACAAGTGTCCTCCACAACAGTGGCCTCCCTGTCAGCAGCTGCTGATGTCATCCACCCCAACAGCAGTGGCAGACACTCTCCAGAAACATAAGCTGTGTGGTGCATACAATATGTACGTAGCAGTATACTCTTTACAACTAGATAGGTAGGGGCTATAATCCCAACAATGGCAACTCTGTGAGTGTGTGTATGCATAAGTATATCACCTTGCAGCAGTGTGTCTGTTTTACCTATGTGTTTGCAATGCTCATACATTTTCAGGCCTGTGACTACCTGTTAACCCCCACGTTGGCTTACTTTGCAGGTCCTGCTGATGTCATCTACATTAGAAGCACACTGAGGCACTCTCCAGCCACCTAAGCTCAGTGGTGCATGTGATAAGTATGTAGCACTATAGTGTATACAACTAGAGGTAGTGGTTCTAATCCCAACAGCAACTGTGCATGTGCATAAGTATATCCCCTTATAACAGTGTGTAGGTCTTGTCTATGTGCAATACTAATACATTTTATGCCTACCTGTTAACCCCCACATTGGCGTATTTTACCGGGCCTGTTAATGTCATCCACCTTAGAAGCACATGGAGACACTCTCCAAACACATAAACTCAGTGGCACATGTAATAAGGATGTATCACTGTAGTGTGTCTAACTAGATAGGTGGGGGTTCTCATCCCAACAACAGCAGCTCTGTGTCCTTAAGTACATCCACTTGCAGCAGCGTGTATGGCTTTCCTATGTGGGTGCAATACTAATACATTTTAAGGGCCATGCCTACCTGTTAACCCCCATCTTGGCTTACTTTACAGGGCCTGCAGATGTCATCCACCTTAGAAGCACAGTAGCAATGTGACTGTGTTACAGTTATCACCTATCCAATATTTCCTTGCAGCAGAATGACTGTGTTACAGTTACCACTTGTCCCACTGTGCAAGTTGCAGTCCATGTTTGGACAGGTGTGTCCTGTAAATCCTAAAACAATACAAGTGTCCTGAGAGTGTTAGACAACAAACATTTCTTACATAGGATCATAGGATATTACTAGGCTATTGTGCCTAGAGCCCTTACAAGCCTAACCAAGAGTTTATCCCCCAAAAAGAAACCTCAATCAGCACCTGTCACTCTGTCAAGAAAGGACACGCATGGAACCCCTGGAACAAATTTGTGGTTGCCCAACAACTCATCAAGGTTGCAGTTGGAGAGGACAGCTATGTACTTTGTTTGATGTGTATGGGGAGTCTATTCCAGAGATGGGGCAGCCTCAGGGAGACAAACCTGTCTCTCCAGGAGGTTTTGTTAATGTCACATATTAGATTTAAGCCTTTCAATTAGGTACTATGCGAGGAGTTAGACTTATGGATATGGACCAACTGTAGTAGAGCCGAGTCTGAGATTGCCTTGTAGGTGAGACACAGATCACCTCTGAGCAATCTGTGTGATACAGAGTAAAATGATAGTGATTTGAGCATGTCCACATAGGACAGGTGTTGGAGGCCATGGATTGTCTTTGTGAGGTATTTCTTTGGTCTTTCCAGTTGGTGCAGGTTTTTGGAGAGGTACATACCAAATGGGGCATTGTACTCAATTATTGGCCTAATGAGGGAGAAGTACAGAGAGGTAATAACCTCCTTTTTTTCTGGATGCAATCCCTTTACTTATGAGATGAACCAAGTAAAAGGTTTTTCTGACCACTGCCGCTACATGACGGTCAAATGTAAGATTGTTGTCAACTTATGTACCCAGGTCTCTCACCACAGGTTTTGTGCTTAGGGGTTGCCCATAATGTGGTAATCAGTAGGGGCCATGTTTTTGCTGAATGGTATTATAATACAATTTTTTTTCATTTAACTTAAGGCCATGACATTGGCACCAGTCATTTGTTGCTGCGAAACCCTCTTATTTTAATTTATTTATTTGACATTTGTTAACTGGGTTAGTCCAACTGGGCTAGTAGCCCATTTTCAGTGGAGACTCGAGGAGAAAAGCTCCAATAAAGACATTTACATAACAAATATTTATAGCACATGTGATGACCGTGCCCTGGCCCAGCAATCAAGGAGCCTCAATCCTCACCACTAACACCAGGGAGGTCATCTCCTAGAAGAGGAAAGGATAACTAATACACACAGTAAAGTACAATTTCCCTTAAGTGCACACAGCGATCACAGTTAGTATGGGGCTGTTTGCTCCATTGCTCACCAGGTCCCCAATAAGACTCCCCACTGGCACAGCTATAGGGTCCAGATCCCAGCCTAACTGGGCAAGTTAAAACCTCCAGTACCCTCTCTGTCCAACCAGCGCTTCATGTCCATGGCCAAGTAGCTGACACAAAACACACACTTTGAGATAAGTATTTATACAACTTCACAGACACTCCTGGGAAAGGCTGCCACAGATTCTCCAGCTGTGCCCCTTTACCCAGACTATACAGTAGTAATTACTGCAACCACCCAGTTAATAATATCAGCTACTAAAAGGCTCTTAAAAGGGCGTCCAATTATTACTGTGCAATATTATCATCCAATGGTAATGTGACTATACAGTCTAAGGCTTATCAGAGTGGCCTATTACAATAAACTCTATATAAATATGCAATGTACTCTAGAGCTTATCTCTACTCAAAGCAGCCAGAGGTAGAAGGTTTTAAAATATTTAATAACAAATAATTAAAACACAAGACAAAACCACTATACCACAGAGATATCTAAGAGTTCACAGATCACAAAGAAACTTAAAATAATACAGTTGGACAGGTCTGGTTTCAAAGAAAAATACCTAATTAATCATTACTAGCTTTAACTATTCCTACAAGATATCACAGTGCTAATAACTTACATGTGAGCATACGCAGAGTGCTGATAAGTTAGATGTCCAGATCAAAAATGACCCAGGTTTCTTGTGAGAAATAGTATTTAAACATTACTAACAAACATGTCTCTAAGGCCCTCCCAAAATTACATCATTTTTGACACTTAGGTTTTCCCAGTATTCATATTGCATCATCCTAACACCCGGTCTGAGTTCTCAGGCCACAAACTGCATTATTTAGCAATCTAACACCTGCACAGAAACTTACAACAATAGAAGTCATTTCACATATATATACTAACAGAAACTAAAGCCATAAAGCACCTTCCACATCTAAATTCTAGTCATAAACTTTAGCCTTAAACAAATGGGCATGAAATCTTCATCCAGTCATCCTTGGGCCAAATTCTAACATGAAAGGATACAACATGCTTCACTGGGCCAGTAGAGTGCAATGTTGTCATATATTTTCAGTTCCACATTCCACAGTGTTTTATTACACTTAAAAACACAAGCCTGTATTTTACATTTATTTTTACAGTTGATAGAATTATATATAGGTTCATAGGTTCAAAGATTCATAGGTTGGTACTAGGCTATCAGCCATTGGGCCTATACAAGCCTAGCCATAACAATTCCCTGGCTATTTCTTCCCACACTATTTACTTCCCTGGACCCCTGTCTAGCAGGGTGACTGCCGTGATCCCCAGTTTGAATTTCCTTTCTCCCATCCAATCATCAAGGTTCCTTTTGAAGAGGGCCATAGAGGTGCTGCTTGACATGTATGGGCAGTCTATTCCAGAGTTTATGGGAGTCTCTGGATCAGGAACCTATACCTCCAGCATGTTTTGTTTCTTGTGATGACAAGATTTAGATCCATATATTAAATTCTATTTGACTAGGCTGGCAGCCTTCGCCCATATCTCCCCAATCATCACATCTCTTCCCCCTGGGCAACTCAAGCAAGTTTTTCAAGTGCCCCTTGAGAAACTTCACTTGAGAGTGTTAGGTCTACCTGGGTGTACCTCACCAAATTCCTTGTCTTGCGAGCCCATCTGCATTGGCATTGCTACTCCCACTGCAGTGCTGCACTGACAAATGATATGCTTGCAACCCCAGACTCCATCTTAGCAATTTGGCATTTTGCTGATTGGCTCTGTTTAACCATGTTAGAGGGTTGTGATCTGTCATCACAGTGAATTTTCTTCCATACAGATAAGGCTGAAGTTTTTGCAGTGCCCACACTATGGCTAGACATTCCTTTTCTACCGCTGCATAGCATTCCTCGCTGGGTTGGTGCCTACGACTGAGATAAACCACTGGGTGCTCTTCTCCCTCTGAAGAAATCTGGCTAAATACAACCCCCACCCTATAGTTTGAAGCATCCACCTACACAACAAAGTCTTTACTGTAGTCTGGACTGGTTAACACAGGGGGCCCTCCCAAAGCTTCCTTAAGCTTCTGAAATGCTTGCTCACATCCTGGGGTCCACATTACCTTATCTGGCCTGTTCTTCCTTGTCAGGTCTGTGAGGGGAGCAGCTATGGTACTATAATTGGGAACAAACTTTCTGTAGTACCCTGCTGTCCCTAAGAATGCCCTCACCTGCTTTTTGGTAACAGGTACAGGCTATGCCTGAATAGTTTCCACTTTGGCAAGTTTAGGCCTTATCTTATCACTCCCCTCTCTATGTCCTAGTTAGGAGACCTCTGCCACACCCACCTGACATTTGCTCGACTTAATGGTCAACCCTGCCCTCTGTAGTCTGCCCAGCTCTTCCCTGACATGCTGAAGGTGCTCTTGTCAGGAATGGCTGTAAATAGCAATATCATCCATGTAAGCAAGGGCAAACCCACTTGCTCCTACTAAGAGATGATCTACCAGCCTCTGAAAAGTCACTGGGGTTTTCTTCATCCCAAATAGCATCTTTGTGAACCCATACAAGCCAAAAGGAGTCACAAAGGCTGACTTCTCTCTAGCACTGGAAGTCAAGGGCACCTACCAGTAACCCTTGGTAAGATCAGTCTTTGTAAGATACTTAGCCCCACCAAGCTGCTCAAGGGCCTCATCTGTCCTAGGCATGGGGTAAGCATCTGACTATGTGTGACTATTTAATTTCCTGTAATCCACACATAACATGTTGCTGCCATCTTTCTTTGGCACCAATGCCACTGGTGAGGCCCAGGGGCTGTTGGACTCTTGAGTCACCCCTAGTTCCAACATCTCCTGTACCTCCTCCCTCAGAGTTTGTTTGACTCTCTCAGGCTCCCTATAAGGGGCCTGCCTAATAGGCCTTTGGGGTCCTGTATCCAACTGGTACTGTACCAGGTGGGTGCTCCCTGGTTTCCTGGTGAACGTGCCCCCAAACCCCTGCAACACTGCTTGGATTTCTTGAACCTGAGTAGGAGATAGCTGCTGGGATATTGCTACCCCTTCCATCGAGGTGTCAGCCCGAGCCTCACTCAGGAGATCAGTCCCCAGATCTCCCTCAGACTCCTCTTGCAATCCACTGCAAATGTTCAACACAAGGGCCTCCCTATCATGGTAAGGTTTCATCATGTTAACATGGTACAATTTGTGCCCCTGCCATCTGCATAGCACTTTCACCATGTAGTTAACATCACATAACTTTCTTACCATCTTGTAGGGTCCCTCCCAAGCTGCTTTCAACTTGTGTCTGACAGGAATGAGAACCATCACCTGTTGCCCTACAGCATACTCTCTAGCTCAAGCATTCCTGTCATACCACACCTTTTTCTGTTGTTGGACTTCTGCCAGGTTCTCTTGGGCCAAGCCTATGAGTTCCCTGAGCCTTGTCCTGAGGTTCAGGACATATGCCACAACAGACTCCTTGTGAGACTCACACTCGCCTTCCCACTCATCTTGAATTAAATCTAGAGGACCCCTCATCCTATGCCCATATAGCAACTCAAAGGGTGAAAAACCTGTGGATTCCTGGGGAACCTCTCTGTAAGCAAACAACAGATGGGGCAGATATTTGTCCCATTCCCTCTTAAACTGATCTGCAAATGCCCATAGCATGGACTTGATTGTAGAGTTTAAACTCCCAACAAGACCATTAGTCTGGGGATGATAGGGGGTGGTCTTCATGTGCTTCACCCCACAGGACTTCCACAGACAAGCCAGCAGGTCTGACATAAAATTGGCACCTCTGTCAGACAGTATTTCCTTTTGAAAATCTACCCTGCTGAAAATCTCTAGCAAAGCATTTGCCACCTTCTTGGCCTCAATGGAGAACAAAGCCATTGCCTCAGGGTATCATGTAGCATAATCTACAATTACTAGGAAATCTTTTTTCCCTGTGGAACTTGGGGTACTCAGAGGACCCACAATATCCATAGCTACCCTCTGAAATGTCTCCTTAATCACAGGCAAAGGCATCAAAGGAGCTCTCACCTTGCCTCCTGCCTTGCCTACCCTTTGGCACTGCTCACAGGGCCTGCAGTACTCTGTTACATCTCTGGAAATTCCAGGCCAATAGAAGTTTTTCATAATATGCCTCTTTGTATGTTCTATGCCCATATGACCTGGAAAGGGAATATCATGGGCTATGGCTAGAAGCACCAGACGGTAAGCTCTAGGCACTACCAACTGCTGTACTCTCTCCCCTTCAAGCCCTCCCTCAAGAGTCCACTCTCTGTACAGTAACCTTTGTTCCAGTATACAGATTCCCCCTTCTCTTGAGAATCAGGTGCCTCCCTAGCTACCTGTCTCAGGCCTTGCAATGTAGGGTCTGAGAGCTGAGCCTGTCTCAAGTCTGTCCTTGTACCCTTCCCAGCTCCCCTTCTACTGGAAATCTGGCATCCTCTGACAGTGGTGCTTCACTGTCAGCCTGGGTGCTACTACTCACCTCTACCTTTGCAGTTACCCTATCCAAGGGAACATCAGTACCCACAAGCAGCTGTGGCTCACATTCAGTCTCACTGCTACAGCATAGCTCACTCCCTGAAGTAACCACCTCAGCAGTCCTGGCTGCAAGTATGCAGTCTGTCTGGGTCTCCCCCAGGCTACAAGACCCACATGCTTGTCTCTTAGCCTCACTGCTCCTAACTGCATAAATACATAGTACTGCCTCATCCAAATACTTCCCTCTCAAGACATCTGCAGGATGATAGTTCCATACCATTGTTGTCTCAAGACAACCCACTATTGGCATTTTGTTTTTCCCCACTTACTGGCTCCCTCAACTTTGGTTCCCCACCTTGCCTCTCTGGACACCTGTATGCCACATGGCTCCACTGGTTGCATTCAAAACATTTAACCCCAGCTCCTGGATGTGTACCTGGACTAGTGGCTTCCCCTGCTACTGGCGGATTCTGTTGGAACAGTCTGTGCTGCCCACCATGGGTTCCTTTAGTCCCATGAGCAGTACTGGGGTCCCTTTCCTGTGCAGGGCTGCCCTGCTTGCTAGGCATAGGTCTCCCTTCTTTCCCAAATCCTCTGAAGTAACACATTGTCTATCAGCTAACCAGATCCTCATATCATCAGGCAAAGTGCTAAGGGCTTGTTCCCTTACCAAAAGGTCTGCCAACCCTTTAAAAGTGGTGACCTGACATCCACTCACCCAGCTATGAAAATAAGTGCTCAGTTCAACAACATGTTCACATACATTTTCATGTGCCTTGCATCTATGCTCACAAAACTTTTTCCTATACATTTCAGGTGTTAGCTTAAAACATTCTAACAAATGTATTTTTACAGCAGTATAATCAAAACAGTCAGTGTCATGCATTTTTGCTAAAGAAGTTACAGCTTTACCATGGAGTAAGGGGGTCAGGAACTGTACCCAGAGCCTTTGGTCAACTTCATATTGTTTACATACCCTCTCAAACATATGAATGAAACTATCAAAATTATCCCCCTCTTTAAACTGTGAAAGAAATTTACTGACCTTTTGTGCTTCTGGGGTCTGGTTACTCCCTTCCCCATTACCTTCATGACTCTGGCAAAGAGTCAGCATTTTCCTCTTATGCTTTCTCTGCCATTCCTGTTCTTCAGCTTCTACACTCCTCATTCTCTCGGCTGCTTCCAGTTCCATATGCCTGGCCTCCAACTCAAGTCTCTTTAGCTCCAGCTGGATTTTTAAGTCCACTGCAGAAAGGTTTAGCTGTCCATTCTCCGAGAATATCGTATCTTCACTGTCAGTCTGATTATCCTCCAGGCTGCTGTTTTCTGATGCAGCTGTAACCAAGGCTGCAATCAGGTCTGCCTTAGTCAGGTTTTCATGCACCAGCCCCCTAGCCTGGCACATCCCCGCCAGCTGGCTCCTTGTCAGCTTTCCATACTCTTCTGCTGATAGGGTGCCTGCTCACCCTGACTACCATTAAGCTAACAAAAGAAATAAACAATTGTGATCTGAACTCTTGGTATACACTGCGTGGCTGTTTTAGAGTACAAAACACTTTTAGAGATCACTGTACATAAGCTTCAGGAATTTGCTCTACCAACACCACTACAAGCCAATTAGTATGTAAAGTAGATCCCACCACTGCCACCACTTGTGATGACCGTGCCCTGGCCCAGCAATCAAGGAGCCTCAATCCTCACCACTAACACCAGGGAGGTTGTCTCCTAGAAGAGGAAAGGATAACTAATACACACAGTAAAGTACAATTTCCCTTAAGTGCACACAGAGATCACAATCAGTCTGGGGCTGGTTGCTTCCTTGCTCACCAAGTCCCCAATAAGACTCCCCAGTGGCACAACTATAGGGTCCAGGTCCCAGCCTAACTGTGCAAGCTAAAACCTCCAGCACCCTCTCTGTCCAACCAATGCTTCATGTCCCTGCCCAAGTAGCTGACACAATACACACCCACTTTGAGATAAGTATTTATACAACTTCACAGACACTCCTGGGAAAGGCTGACATGGATTCTCCAGCTGTGCTCCTTTATCCAGACTATATGGTAGTAACTACTGCCACCACCCAGTTAATAATATCAGCTACTAAAAGGCCCTTAAAAGGATGTCCAATTATTACTGTGCAATATTAATATCCAATGGTAATATGACTATACAGTCTAAGGTTTATCAGAGTGGCCTATTACAATAAACTCTATATAAATATGCAATGTACTCTAGAGCTTATCTCTACACAAAGCAGCCACAGGTAGAAGGTTTTAAAATATTTAATAACAAATAATTAATACACAAGACAAAACTACTACACCACAGATATATCTAAGAGTTCACAGATCACACAGAAACTTAAAATAATACAGTAGGACAGGTCTGGTTTCAAAGAAAAATACTTAATTAATCAATACTAGCTTTAACTATTCCTACAATATATCACAGTGCTAAAAACTTACATGTGAGCATACGCAGAGTGCTGATAAGTTAGATGTCCATATCAAAAATGCCCCAGGTCTCTTGTGAGAAATAGTTTTTAAGCATTACTAACAAACATGTCTCTAAGGCCCTTCCAAAATTACATCATTTTTGACACTTAGGTTTTCCCAGTATTCATATTGCATCATCTTAACACCTGGTCCGAGTTCTCAGGCCACAAACTGAATTATTTGGCAATCTAACACCTGCACAGAAACTTACAACAATAGATGACATTTCACATGTATATACTAACAGAAACTAAAGCCATAAAGCACCTTTCACATCTAAATTCTAGTCATACACTTTAGCCTTAAAACAATGGGCAAGAAATCTTCATCCAGCCACCCTCGGGCCAAATTCTAACATGAAAGGATACAACATGCTTCACTGGGCCAGTAGAGTGCAATGTTGTCACATATTTTGCAGTTCCACATTTCACAGTGTTTTCTTACATTTAAAAACACAAGCCTGTATTTTACATTTATTTATACAGTTGATAGAATTATATATTAAATTCTATTTGACTAGGCTGGCAGCCTTCGCCCATATCTCCTCAAGCGTCACAGCACATACAGAGTTTCAATACAGGCTAGTAGTTACATGTCCAATCGAGAAATATTATACATATTATGCATAACTTACAGCAAATACAGTAAATAGATAGAGGTTACAGAGAATACAGAAAAAAATAAAAATAAAAATATGGAGGATAAGTGGATAAAAGTCAGTAGAGAGCAGTGTAGTAGATTAGGTAGGGGTATGACAGGGACAAGTCTTAGTGTTGAAAAGGTTCCTTTTTGAAGTGTTTGGGGTGGGGAATTGATCTGATGTGGGAGGGGAGTTTGTTCCAAGCTTGGGCTATGGTGAATTTGTAGAGTAGTTTGCCAGCAATTTTTATTGGGGTGGTAGATGTTCAAGAGTGATTGGTTGGAGGTTCATAGAGTATGTGTAGGGCTGTAATAGGATACCAGAGAGGGGAGAGCTGGGCAGGTGGATGGTTTGTATACTATACTATGTAAGATTTGTAACTGAGATAGTAAGAGTTGTTGAGGGAATTCTAACAATTAGAGAGAGTTGAGTGAATGGCAGTTGTGAGACCTGCGAGTTGGTGGCAAATCTGGCAACCTTGTGGTAGGTTTGTTGGAGTTTGGACAAGGTTGTGGTTTGTAAGTTGATAAGGATAGGGGCAGTGCAGAGGTGGGAGGGGAGTAGAGCCTGAGTCAGAGAGAGTCTAGCATTGGGAGTTAGGAATTTTCTATTTCAGTATAGGAGACCTAGTTTTGGGGGAGTTTTTTATGCTTTGTAAGGCATGTAAATTAAGTTTGAGCTCATCATCTATGATGGTACCAAAGGGCTTAGTGTGTGGTTCAGGTTCAATGATGGTGTTGTTGGAGGATGAGATGTGAAAGGTTGACTTATAATAGTAAAATACTCTATAAACTACTATGGATTCCACGAACGTCACTGCACAAACAACAGATTATTAAAAAGTAAATTTATTAAAACCAAGGTTAAGCGCTTTCATCTATAAAATAGACTTCATCAGAACAATTGAATTAATGAACTGAGAGTTTAAATACAATCATACAACCAATGACATTCTGATATTTAAATTCAAATGAGTCACAGTATGTCATCACTTCCCCTTCATGAATATATAAGTACTTGAAAAATCACATATATACATAGATCACATCCTAGCTTCAATTATAGGTTTTATAGGTATATTGTCATTTATACCTGGCATGGTAGTAGCATTCAATAATATTTGCCATCTCACCTCCTTTTCACTTAATAATGCTTTCATATTACCTCCCCTGTTGTGTGGGTACAAAACTTCCAGCAAGGCAAACTTAAACATGTCACACTCAGAATTATCCCTAATATGCCTATATAGGGCGTTGTTAACATCCTCTTTTCTGATGGCATACAAGTGGTCATATATCCTATCTTTTAAGTGTTGTCCAGTTTTACCTACATAAAATCCGGGACACCTGGTACACTGAGCAAAGTATACAACATTCATAGTCTGACAATTGCCTTTCTTAAAGTTTAATATTGTTTGACTCTTATTACCCACATACCAGGTGGGTTCTTCTAATATGGCAAAACACTGTTTGCATCTACCACATTTGGTAGTGCCAGTCTTGCATGGCTTTATTTACGTACTGTCTTTGTATAATCTACATTCATATTACATCCTATTTTATGCACAAACCTAGGGCTGTCCCCCACCAATCCATAGATGTCAGGATCACATTTCAAAATACTCCAGTTGTTCCGGATAATGTTCTTAACATCTATCATGTTCTTATTGTAAGGCAAAATACATGCTTTACTCAACTCCTTAGTAACTGTCACCTTCCCATTAAGGATACCTTTACTCAAGTCCATACCTAATAGTGGGTTGTATTTCCTTCCCCACTCCCTGCTGACATATGTAACAGCATCTTCCACCACTGGAGGGGGTATCCTCTTTCCATAAATAATGTTCCTATATATTGTAACTCCTGTAACATTTCAGTATAGTCTGATGTCATATGGGCTGCTCTTATGCATTGCCCCATAACTATATTTTTCTTCTGTATGTGGGGATGGCAGCTGCTATACTCCAAATAGGAATTACTAAATGTCTCCTTCCTGAAGATTCTAGATTTGAATCCCTTACAAGTGTGGGAAATATAGGTATCCAAATATGAAATTCCCTCTTTATTTGAGTGATAAGTGAATTTTAGAAAGGAACTAGATGTATGCAGATATCTAATAAAGTCGTCCACCTCCTGGTCACTACCATCCCATAGAATAAACACATCATCTAAAAATCTGATGTAACATCTGATATGTTCAATTTACATACTTTTAAGAATAACGTCCTCTTCCCAATCCAATAATACTAAGTTTGCATATAACGGGGCACTGGCTGCTCCCATCGCCACCCCTTTATTCTGCCGGTAATATTCCCCCTCAAAATATATAAAGTTGTAATCACGTACAATACTCATAAGTTCATTGATGAGGGTTGTCTTCTCCCAATCCATATTACCAAATTTCCTAAAACTATTTATAAACCTGTCCATTCCTTCTTCCCTTGGGATACATGAAAATAGATCTACCACGTCCATGGTCACTAAAATCTGATTCTCTTTCCATAAAGAGGGAGTCAAATGACTAAGGAAATCCCAAGAATCCTTAACTATATGATTTATCATTTCATAAATAGGTTTTAACCACGTATCCACAACCTTCCCAAAAGGAAAAGTCTTCGACTTACTTCCCGAAATGATGGGCCTGAATGGTGGTTGTAATATATTTTTGTGTATCTTGGGTATTCCTATAATTGTGGCAAGAATGGGATGTTCCACTTTCAAAAATTTGTATAACTCCCCATCTATTCTATTTTCCACCAAATATTCTTCTAATAAGGCATCTATACATTGATAAGCAATATGTACCTCATTGATAGAAGATATCTCATATTTGTCTGTATCCTGTAAAATGGTTTGAATTGCATTCAAATAATCATTGTTATCAAATAGGACTACACCTCCCCCTTATCGGGTTGCAGGATCATAATATTATTATTGGTGCTCAGTTCACATAATAACTCATATTCAATTTTACTAAGATTGTATTGCATCCTTTGTTGTTTGCTATTGTCTGATAGTTGGTATAATTCATCAACTATCTTCTCAAAACTAGCCAAAAGTGGGTTAAGTGGGGGGGATATTACCGGCAGAATAAAGGGGTGGCGATGGGAGCAGCCAGTGCCCCGTTATATGCAAACCTAGGAAACGAAGGGGAGGGACTGGATAGGATAAATGTAATTGAAGTGGGGGTGGGTGGGAATAAGGGTAGGGTAGAGAAGCGAAGTGAGCCCAAGCATAGTGAGGATGAATGGAGTGGGGCTACACCTGGAGAGACAGTAGAAATCCCCAAGAAAACCAATCTGGAAGCAGTAAGAGTGGCAAGACTGTCAGCAAGGAAAAGGCAGACAGGAGAGAGGAATAATAAGGCTGGAAACATGTTCTGAGTATTGCACATGCAGTGGTGTTTACAGCTGCAGAGGAATGACTGTTGGAAGAGCTAGTAGAAAACGATTGAAAATAAAAGTTAGAATGGAAGAGGGAAGCAAAGAAGAGTGAGGGGCAAGCAGGAGGAGAGCTAGAGAGTGAAAGCCAACTGAAGAAGGCAAAAAGGTGGGTTGGGGAGGTGGACTTAAAACAAAGAAGGGGTAGCAGTGACGTGCAAACTGTAACCGGCTGTGAGTAAACAGAGACAATTTAAGAAGTATGCTCAGCAGGGGAGATTGAGTTAGGACGTACTTTGGCTTTCAGCTGAGAAGACTGTAATTCAGGTAGGTCCAGGCAGAGAAGGTCTGTGGGCTTGAATGGTGTAGTTAACTTTGACCTGAAAAAGAGGTTACGTATGTAGGTTAAGTATGTTAACATAATTTGGGGAGTCGACGGCAGCACCCGACTTACAGTCATCTGCAAACTTGGTCAGCCGCAGGCCTTTTTTCTTTGCCTGGACCTCGGAGAAGTAGATGCAAAACAATAGGGATCCCAGGATAGATCCCTAGGGGACACCACTAGTTACAGGTTTGCTGTCAGAGGTGGAGGTACCTATTTTGACCTTGTGGGTCCTATCAGTGAGCCAGTTGGCCACCCACCTGATGAGATAGGGATTTATGCCAAGTTCTCTTAGCTTTTTGATGATGCCTGAATGGAAGGATTGTGTCAAAGGCTTTGGCCAAGTCAAGGTAAGCTGTATGTACTGACTTTCCCTAATCCAATGTCTTGGTGACAGTCTCAAAAAAGTCAGCTTGGTTTAGCAGGCAAGATCTGCTCTTGACGAATCCGAACTGGGTGGGGTCAAGTGCTTGGAGATTGCCTATGTCCATGTTTATGAGGTCCATAATAATATGCTCCATGGCCTTGCCGATCAGACTTGTCAAGCTAATGGGGCAATAGTTTCTAGGATTAGTAGTGGCACTACCTTTGTGCATTTGCATAAAACAGTTATTTTACAACATAAATACCTAAATGTTATGAGAAATTGCATCATCTAGGCAAATGCTGCAAACCTAAGCTGTTAGTTTGTGAAAAAAGAGAGGTTGCATCCATTGCACTTGCTGTGGCTATGGTTTCTCCTGCCATCTCTGACATTACTAAAAACTGAGTCCCACATTGGGCATCTAAGGTGGAAAACATAATCTGCCTTGCCTATGTGTGTACAATATATCTACATTTTGAGGCCCTGTGAGTAGTTGCTGCCCCCAAATAACTCACATGTATGAAGGCATGAATGCTACCCACCACCACTTACAGTTGTAGGTACTAAACATGTTTGTGGAGACTATAAGTTGGGTGCTGTAGATGACTGTAATTTGGGTGCTGTCTGTCAGTGACTCCCCAAATGATGTTAACTTACTGTAAGAGGGTCTTACATCAACTATGGACTGGTGCCAAGGTCCTGGCCTCAAGCTAAATGCAAAAACCTGCATCATCATACCATTCGGCAAAGACACGGCCCCACTGTTTAACACATCAATGGCGACACTCTAAACACACAACGTGTGTAGAGAGTCCTGTGCATTCAGGTTGACAACAATTTCCCATTCAACCATCATGTACCATCAGTGGTCAGTAAAGCCTTGTACATGGTTCATCTCATAGGTAAAGTAATTGCATCCATTCATTACCTCTCTATACTCCTCACTCACGCATACAACATTTAACTACAATGCCCCATTTGGTATGTACCTATCCAGTCATCTCCACAAAGTGGAAAGGCCATGGAAATATCTCACAAAGGTAATCCATGGCCTCCAAAGCCTGTACCATGTAGACAGGCTCAAATCACTATTGCTCCACTCAGTATTGGGCAGGTTGCTCAGATGTGGGCTGTATCACTACTACAAGGCAATGTTGGACCCTGCCCTACTACAGCTGCCCCATATCTATAAGTCTAACCCCTCACACATTACCTGCACAACAGGCCTGAATCTGATATGCAACATCAACACAACCTGCTGGTGAGATAGGTCTGTCTCCCTGAGGTGGCCTTGTCTCAGGAATACACTTCCCATACATGTCAAAGAGAGTACCATACTAACCTTCATCAAGCACAAACATGATGAGTGGATGGGAAACCACAATTCTATCCCAGGGGTCTCACCTGTGTCCCTCAATGACAGGAGCAACAGGTGCTGACTGATGTTTCTTTCTGGGGATAAAATAATGGCTAGCCTTGTAAGTGCCCCAGGGATATTACTCTAGTAACCTCCTATGATCCTATGAACCTATGATCCTTCTGAACTCCCAGGTGACATGTATCATGAGTAGCATATTGTGTCACTGGGTATGCATGCAAGATTACGCTGTCTGCCCCCGTTGTCCCTGACACACTGTTCTACACATACACACCTAGGTAAACATGCACATATACAGCCATACCTTGGCTAAGTCACATTTCTATGTTGCCACCATGCCATCCTGAGCTGCTGTATTGGCACCAGCTTTCCATGGCATAGACACACAGACCCCTGGAAAAGAAATAGAAAAAGGTATGGAAGACAACAGTCAGTCAGCAATACTAACACCAGTGCAACATCATGGAATAAAGGTACATACACTTTGATGTGTATTCATAACAGATGCCAGCAGACAGCACCTTACAGGGCAGAACACTACTCACTACAAACTGTCACTAACTGTACTATAGTCACCCTGTACATCACACACATATTTGCATGTCCCTGCATTGATGGTATCGATGACAGAGATGTGGCATAGATATCATCACATACACTGGGTGTGGTGTGGGGTTGCCAAAGGCCTAAGCTGTACCACACAGTTGACAGTGTGTGTGTGTGTGTGTGTGTGTGTGTGTGTGTGTGTGTGTGTGTGTGTGTGTGTGTGTGTGTGTGTGTATTTGTGTGTGTCTGGAGGGGTGCTGGTCAGCTGGGCCATGGAGAGGAGCTGTGTGTGTCTGGTGGTGGCCTGCATGTGACAGTGATGTGTGAGTGTGTGTGTGTACACAGTTAAGCCACATGCTAGTCCTTCACGATGGTATGTTGAACAGCCATGGACTATACATGGCAGAATGTACAGTTCACTGTCTCTGGCTATGAACATGGGAACTGGTTCTGCCAGGAGTGGCACTGGCATCACCATGCCCAGGGTCAGATGCAGTACTACTTGCTGATGGTGACTGGCGGTCCGTGTCCCTTACAGGACTGCCAAAGACCACATGTCCATGCCCTGCCACATTGTGCTTTGGACAGCATCCTCCCTTCGGTAGTGCTGGTGGTATTGCCACTATGGGAATGTGACTGTCCACTTCCACATGAGCTCTCAGACAATGTTGTTGCTAACCTACATCCATGTGTTCAATGCCTTACTCTCACCACATTTTCAAGCACAGACTGTGCACGGTTAAGGAGTGACAATGTCTCATCCCACTATTTGTCCACTACATCAGTGAAATGATGTAAGGCATCACCAGTGCTGAGGATGGAGTCATGGATGCCAGGCAGTGATGCACCCATGATCCTGAGCATCCATCTGGTATTGCATTCAGAATGTGACTGTGCCTCCATGATGGACCAAAGCATGCGCAGTGTGACACGTGATGTGACACCTCTGACAGGTGGTGGAAGGGCAGCAGTCCTCATTTGAGTATCTCTGTCAGTCTGCTTGTGTGGGACCTCATTAGCTGTTTGGCTATGGCTATTGTCTACAGTCACAGATGCCATAGTTGCCACGCTCTCCTGTTTGATGCCACTACCCTCTGCCCAGTATGTGTGGCTGCAGGGGAGTAGGTATGCGTGGGCATACTAACTATGTGCAGGGACATTGGGGGAGGATGAGGGATGTCAACTCATGGGACACATTTAGCCCCCAACAATCCAACCTGTGCCTCACTATGGCCACCATCATCATCAGAGTCTGGTGAGAAACTGACATCAGGTTGTGAGGGGGGACAGACTCCAACTCCCATGGTCACCTCTGAGGAGGAAGACAACATGACTACATTAATTCCTACACTATTATGGCTGCTGATACACACACACACACACACACACACACACACACACACACACACACACACACACACACACACACACACACACACACGTGAAGTGCCACAAATGAATTCTACATACCACACCTTATTACTGATCCCATGCACAACACACATGCAGACCACAACAGATGCAGACAAGACAGGCCCTTAACAACATGCAGTGTAGCTACATCCAGTTAATGCTGTCAGTACTATACACGTGTGAGATAAGCAACGTGTCAGTGTATGTGATGGACCTTCACCTAACACACAGTGCACCCGTGTCCACCATAATAATGCCCCCCCCTTTATAGCAGACCGCCTAGACCTTCACAAAAATACCTTAAAATATGTTACAGCTCCTGCAAATATGCTACTGTGATTACCGATGTAATGCACTGCAGTGAACCCCTCCACAACTGAACATACAGGTATTGCAATATGTCTAAGCTTAACAGTTGTGTCCATGGGACACTGGCAGACATTAACATGCCTAGGGTATAGATGAGCCATAACAAAACAAATTCACACTTACAGGCTACAGGATGATGAACTCCGGCCACACCAGAAATACCTATGGAGTTGTGGGGGAGAAGTATCATGAGCAGACCCAAATGTGGCATTGGTACAGGATAATATGTAAAAAACAGAAAACACCACTTGCAAGGATGAAGTGTCCCAAAAACAGCAAAACAATGTATCTCTCAAATAATTCTTGTTTAGACACACCACGGCAAATAAAAGTAAACCGTTTAATAAACCCAAAATGTAAAATACAAGTGATCAGATCACGTTGAAACAGTTAGCGCTTTCACATTTATAACAAATGCTTCTTCAGACTGTTGATCAAAGAAATCAAACGTTGACTTTTAAATCTATACTCATTAACAGCCTAGCCAATATGTTGTCAATGAGAAATTACTAATGAAATCTCCCTTCTCATAAAGTGCTAGTGCCATATAATGAAAACAAAGAATGTATATATGGTATACAAAATACAAACTATTTCTTATACTATATATAAATTATACACTGCTAAATATGTAAACAATAACAACATAATATAAAATATTTATAAACCTTTCTATATAACTATCTAAAAACCCAACAGTAATAAAGCAGACTAATCTCTATCTATACATAAATAAATCATCTTCTCTTTACATAAAAATATACATAAAAATGTGCATAGAGATGACTCACAACATTCATTAGTAGACATTCTTTTCGATCTCCAAAAACTCAACTAATTATAAAACTAAAAATGCACTGTTAGCTTATATATGTGTCTATTTTTATTATTACATTACTATGTCTAATGTTGACAGTCTCTGGCTGCCAGAAACGGTTTGAGAGAAACCCTATCATTCAAGCCAACTGATTTATCTGCCTGTAACTTCATTATCCATCTAGCTTCTATTTGCTCTCTATAGTTTCTGTAATTTCCTAACCTGCTATTTCTCTTGACTATCTCTGCAACAGTGAATTTAAAGCTATGTGTAGTACCAAGGGTAATGACGTGCTTAGCTATAGCATTGCTCTCATCTTCCTTGCTGACTGCATATATATGTTCTCATACTCTTTCCATAGTGTTCTGTTCATCTTACCTATGTAGAAGCTACTGCAAGCTGTGCAGGTAGCTATATATACATTATATACATATATATATATATATATATATATATATATCACATCCCTACTCTTGCAATCAGCATAAAAATTGAAATTGTGTCTCCAGCCTGTGTCAGGATGTATAAAATGGTCTCTGCCTGACATATAACTACATTGATTGCATGACCTGCATGAAAAAGTGCCCTTCCTGTCAGAAATATCCATTATTGATTTAGTATTCTCAAAACATAACATTCTTTTCAGATTTTTAGTATTCTTATAGGTGTAACGTGGCCTCGATCCCACTATTTGTTCTATCCTAGTATCAACTGTAAGAATATTCCAGTTTCTCAGAAAAACATCTCTGATTCTTGCATTATTATTATTAGTATAGGGTATAACTATTTTATTGAACTTCTCACTATTGCTTGGTCTTCCTTGGATATCTTCATCACCATTTCTCCTATGTATGAATGGTTTCCCTATAGTGTCGCTTTTCCCATCATTTCCTTGTTTCAGCATCACTGTCTCACTTTGTTTATATCCTCTTACTTGGAATTAACATATCAATAGTGTTCTTAAAATCATTATCATTACTTGTGAGTCTAGACACTCTCAACATTTGACCCTTGACTATATTTTTATAAATGTAAGGAGGATGCATGCTGGTGCGATGCAGTAGTGTGTTCCTCCTGCATTCTTTCCTGTATAACTGTGTTTCTATGTGTTGCCCTTCTCTCAATAGCAGCACATTTAGAAACTCTGTATGATCAGTGGACCATTTTCCTGTGAAAGATAGGAAATCAGTTGTCCCATTGATATATCTAATGAAATCTTGAAGTGTCTCAGTACTGCCCTTCCAAATTAAATAGATGTCGTCTATGAAACGTCTATAGAACTGAATATTATTACCAAAATACATTGTTCTAATGATGTATGTATACTCCCAGTATGCTATATCTATGTTGGCATAGGAATTGGCACAGGGAGTGCCCATGGCAACTCCCTTCTGTTGTATATAATACTGTTCACTGTATACAAAAACATTATTTCTCAAGACTATTTCCATCAGCATAGCACATTTTATTATTAATTCTCTAGGCATCTCTTTCTCTATCAAATAAAGTCTCATATATTCTATATCAGTATTGTTCGGTATAGAGGTAAACAGAGAACTAACATCTAACATTACCATATATTCTAATTCTTCTTCATTGTCTTGAAACCTATATTCACTTAGGCTTTCTATAAAATGTTGGGTGTCCCTTACTACTGTAGCTGTTTTTTCTACAACATTTCTAAGGTGTTTCTCAATATATACAGATATTGTTTCTGTTAGCCAGCCTTTACTGGATATAATTGGTCTCATGGGTGGATTCTTGATATCTTTATGCACTTTGGGTAGTCCCCTGAACATTGGTATTGTAGGTGTTTCTATAAGAAAATATTTATACAAATCGAAATCTATAACCTTACATAAAAATAAGTCATAAATCTCATCACGTTCTCTATTTATGACTTTATTTAACGGCGTTAAAGTTAGTACTATATATGTCACTTCATCTTACAAAAGTTCTTTCATCTTGTGTTCATATTTATTTGTGTCTAGAATCACCACCTCTCTGCCTTTATCGGTGGACCTTATCACTATATTGTTATTGGCTTGTAGTTCTTTAAGAGCCTTCTGTTCATCACTGTTTAAATTGTGAAAATCTCTGTTTTTACTATTATTATTTTCTCTGTAAAGTGCTAGCAGATCCCTTTCACATGCCTTCTCAAAGGTTTCTACTAGAGGGTTCATTGCTGGCATGTAAGTAGAGGGTTTGTTTTTCATAGTGCCCTGAAATTGTCCATCACAAAAACTTAATTTTAAATTAACATTTCTTGTGAACATTTTAAGGTCTATTAAGAAGTCAGCACAGTCTACCTTTTCTGCTGGTATAAATGAAAGTCCCTTATTTAACAGCTTCATCTCATGCACTGTCAATTCATAGCTAGAAATGTTTATAATTAATTCAGACTCACTGCTTTTAGTGTCTTTTTTTGAAATTCTAGACTCTCCTCTGGAAACTTTCATTTTCGTTGATTCTGTGGTGGAGACCATGTAAACTTCCGGTCCGCTCGTATGGGTAGCGGAAAAGGATGAAAAACAGCTGAGATGAAAGTGGATACTTTCTTCTTCGTGGATATTTCTTTGTTGTGTATATCCTGATATGTAGCATTAGCATTGCTTGTTGATGGTTTATGAGTAAAATCACTAATTGTAACACAGTTATTTTCCGTTATTGTCTCCTTTTCTCTCCCAGGTACTACATCCTCCCGTTTCGTAGATGGCTCTGTTGACGTAGACAGAGGGGCGTACACTCTATTTGGACGTCCTGCTTGAGGATTGTATGTAGTTGCCTGGCTTCTCCCTGTGACTCGTGACCAAGCAAAGACTTGTCCTTTTTGAAAATCTTGAAAATCCCTTTCTAATTTCTTCCTCTTATCTTGTAATAATTTATCTAGCACAGCTAGATGTGAGCTCACTCCAAGTAAAAACTCCTTCATTTCACTCATTGACATCAAAGTGTTTAATTCTTGTTGAAGCATATTAGACTCTATTATTAAATCAGTTTCAATCTTTAAATACTGGTCTATTAGCAATTTCATGTATCCACAACTTGTGTCTATGTTTAACTGTTGCCATTTGGATAACAGTTCAGGGTATGTACCACCAAAATTGGGCATCTCAGAATACGCAGACCTCTAGGGATTATTTTAAATGATAGATAAGCCTCCATGTGCCTGCATTGCCACTGTGTGTGTTTTAATTTATCTAAAACTTGTTCTAGCGTACGCATAAGTTGTAGAACATTAATATTACGACTAACATCTGTAATTCCTCGCTCGTCAGTAAGAAGTTCAGCTCTAGAAAGCTTAAGCAACACATTATCACCTGATGTCACCAGTCTCTTGAAAATACCTTCATTATTGTCCGTTTCCATCTTGAACATATGTAGATTCGAATTCACAAGCAGATGAGTGCCAGTTCCTTCTGCCATGTCCCTTGCTTCTGTGGTCACAAATATTCCAAGTAAAAAACAGAAAACACCACTCGCAAAGATGAAGTGTCCAAAAACAGCAAAACAATGTATCTCTCAAATAATTCTTGTTGAAACACACCACGGCAAATAAAAGTAAACCGTTTAATAAACCCAAAATGTAAAATACAAGTGATCAGATCTCGTTGAAACAGCGCTTTCACATTTATAACAAATGCTTCTTCAGACTGTTGATCAAAGAAATCAAATGTTGACTTTTAAATCTACACTCATTAACAGCCTAGCCAATCAGCATATGTTGTCAGTGAGAAATTATTAATGAAATTTCCCTTCTCATAAAGTGCTAGTGCCATATAATGAAAACAAAGAATGTATATATGGTATACAAAACACAAACTATTTCTTATACTATATATAAATTATACGCTGCTAAATATGTAAACAATAACAACATAATATAAAATATTTGTAAACCTTTCTATATAACTATCTAAAAACCCAACACTAACAATAGGGTTTCTCTCAAACCGTTTCTGGCAGCCAGAGACTGTCAACATTAGACATAGTAATGTAATAATAAAAATAGACACATATATAAGCTAACAGTGCATTTTTAGTTTTATAATTAGTTGAGTTTTTGGAGATCGAAAAGAATGTCTACTAATGAATGTTGTGAGTCATCTCTATGCACATTTTTATGTATATTTTTATGTAAAGAGAAGTTGATTTATTTATATATACATAGAGATTAGTCTGCTTTATTACTGTTGGGTTTTTAGATAGTTATATAGAAAGGTTTATACATATTTTATATTATGTTGTTATTGTGTACATATTTAGCAGCATATAATTTATATATAGTATAAGAAATAGTTTGTGTTTTGTATACCATATATACATTCTTTGTTTTCATTATATGGCACTAGCACTTTATGAGAAGGGAAATTTCATTAGTAATTTCACATTGACAACATATACTGATTGGCTAGGCTGTTAATGAGTGTAGATTTAAGCTAATGTTTGATTTCTTTGATCAACAGTCTGAAGAAGCATTTGTTATAAATGTGAAAGCGCTAACTGTTTCAATGAGATCTGATCGCTTGTATTTTACATTTTGGGTTTGTTAAATGGTTTACTTTTATTTGCCGTGGTGTGTCTCAACAAGAATTATTTGGCAGGATAATATGTGCATATAAGAACTGTGATACTGCCCACATTGCTGACATTCACACTATGTGTGCATTACAGACCCCCTCCCAAATGAACATTAACCTGACATTCATGGCATCACTCTATCTTCCACTACCAACTTTATACTTCTATACTTAACTACTCCTACAGTAACTTATCTCTCTAGCTTTCATATATATATTATCTACCACATAACCACTCTACATATCTCACAATCTAACACACTACTTCTACCCAGATACATCCAGTTAATTTATATAGTATCCACTATATTCAATACTCAGCTACTCTAAGTCCACTGTTCTATTTACTCCTCCTCATCATGCTCTCTAAATACCCCTTCACCTTCCTCCCACTATTACTACTATTCTCTTTATCCTCTTTATATCATCTCTCCCAATCCACAATTTCCACCCACTCCCAACCCTTTCATATAACTAATCCTCACAACACTTCTTTCTCACCCTCATATTCTCTTATCTCCCCCCATTTATATTCCTCAGAAAACCTCCTTCTCTTTCGACACAAAAATATCTCCTATCATGCTAACTTTTCCACCATGACTTTTAGCAAACCCTTCCAATTCACAAAACAACCTAATCTCATCTCCTTGCTAACTACCCACATAAACCATTACATACTACACCTTACAAGCGTTCTCATATCTGGAGACATCCATCCTAACCCAGGCCCCACCACTACTACTGCTATAAATAAATCCCTATTATTCACTTCCTTAAACTCTCAAAGTGTAGTAAACAAAGTCCCAAACCTACATGCATGGCTCATACACAATAAACCTGACATCCTCACTATTTCAGAAACCTGGCTAAAACCACACATTAAAAACTCTGAAATAGCTCCTCCTAACTATTCCATCATTCGAAAAGACAGACCTCACAAGAAAGGTGGAGGAGTAGCCCTCCTATACACTTCCTCCCTAGTAGTTACCCCATACAACAAACCTACTCCACACTTTAACAATGCCGAACTTCTCCTTACCATGCTACAAATCAATAATCATAAACACATATGTATAGCTTCCCTTTACATCCCCCCAGGGGATAATATCTCCACACTTGAACTCATCCTTTCCTGGCTATCCAGTAACATTAGTAATGAAACCATAATCCTAGGAGATGTTAATATTAACTGGGCCCTTATACAGTCTCCTACAAACCTCACTAACATCAACCTTTACAATTTCTCACAACTGATCACTTTGGTAACCCATCCTGCCAAAAACCCCTCCAATGGGAGTATATTGGATTGGATTCTAGTCTCCCACCCTCACTACTTCAACAACAGTGGCACTCTTCCCGACCCACTTGGTGACCACTTACCCACCTTTACCCACCGGCTTCCCACTATCCTTCAGCAGACTCATAACTACATTACTATCCATGACCATAAAAACTTCAACCCATTAATCTTTTCAAACTCACTACAAGCAATTAATTGGAACTGTCTAAAACATTATCTCTAGACGATGCAGTCTCATACTTCAACTCAACTTTCTTAAAACTACTTGACTCCCAAGCTCCTTCGGACTAAAAGAATAAAACTAAATCAGCCCCATGGCTCTCCAAAACTACTCTTGCTATCATGAGACAAAGAGACAAAGTCTGGGGACGCTACCAAAAACACAAGACAGCACCACTCCTTAACGAATATAAAATGCTCCGAAACAAAGCAAAGAAACTCACTATTTCTGATCGTCAAAACTATTTCTCTACACTCCAAAACCAAAATAAAACAATCCTCAGAAATTCTGGAAAGGGATCTCTACTCTCCTCCACCCCAGCAAACCGGATACTCCTACCCCAGACCCAAATGCTCCAGAACATGAATTAGCCACCCAATTTAATTCCTTCTTTATTGACTCTATCTCTAAATTGACCTCCTCATTCTCTAACTCCTCTCTACTATCTAATACCTCCTCATCCACCCCCACTATCTCTACTTCTTCACCCTACTCCTCACCCACAATCTCCCCTACCCCCTCTTCTACACAAACTCTATCATCATTTCCTACTCCCCAAAATTTTCCCCCTCCTGACTACCCCCTCTTCTCACTAAATCCCATACCAACATCAACTATTAAAAAACTCCTTCAGAAATTGAAACCATGTACCAATGCTCCAGATAATATCCCCTCTTACTTTCTCAGTATAGCTGCTGAAACTCTTACCTACCCCATTAGCATTTTAATTAACCACTCACTTCTAGAATACACAGTTCCCCAAATCTGGAAACAAGCCTTTATTATACCTCTACATAAAGGTGGTAACAATAATAACATTACTAATTTCCGCCCCATAGCCATCCTGTCCCCCATCTCTAAACTCTTAGAAAAATGTGTCCAACTTCAGCTCCTTCCCCACCTCCTAGACAACCATCTTATAACTCCCACACAGCACGGTTTCAGACCCAATCATAGCACCATGACAGCCCTCCTCTCTTTTCTTGAGGTTGTAAATAAAGCCTGTGACTCTGGACAAATTGTTTCCACCTTACTTCTTGACCTTTCCAAAGCCTTCGATGCCATCTCACATAGCCTGCTCTTAAACAAACTTTCTAATCTTCACCTATCTTCCTCCTCTTTGAACTGGTTCTCTAGCTACCTATCTCATAGAAGTCAAGCTGTAAAATGGAAAAAAGCTACCTCCTCTTTCCTTAGTACCCCTACAGGAGTTCCCCAAGGCTCCATACTGGGTCCTCTTCTCTTCAATATCTTTATAAATGACTTCCACAAATCAATCCCTTTCTCTAGCATCATCCAATATGCAGATGATTCAACTATTATCTGTTCAGCCTCTTCTATCTCTACACTACAAAAACTTACTCAAGATGCTTTCTCTTCCACTGAGCAATGGATGCTTTGTAATCATCTAGCTCTCAATGCTACCAAGACCAAACTAATGTTATTTACCCTTCTAAAGTCATCCCTCCTGACATGGGTACTTTCTCAATTACTACTCAACACAACTCACCTCTTGAAATTGTGTCAGAAACCAAACTACTTGGGGTCCAAATCGATAACCTACTTAAATTTAACTCCCACCTGCAAATTAACATAAAAAAAACACACCAAAAACTTGGCATGCTTTACAGACAGAATGCCTACCTCACATCTGCCACTAAAATCACTCTCTCTACCTCCTTCCTAATCCCATCCCTACTATATGGTGCCCCACTACTAACTAATCTTCAGTCCTTGTTAAAAAAACAACTTACTTCCTGCTATAACAAAATTGCAAAATTCGCCACCAGCCAAAAGTCCTCCACCCACCACTGTTTCTCCCTCCATAACCTAAAATGGCTAGAACTTCCCAATCAACTAACTTACACTCAACTAACTCTAGCCCATAAGCTTATTCTCAACCCTTCCCTCTGTCCCTCTCTTTCCTCTGCCTTTAAAATGCACCTACCTAACAGAGTTCTAAGGTCAAATAATCAAAATCTACAGAGTACACAAACCAACTCATCCCCAGGCAAAACCTTCTTTCCTTCAGCCTCGCCGCCTGTGGAACTCCCTACCTCCACTCATCCGCACCACCTCTAACCACTCTGCCTTCAAAAAGTCTCTCCACCTTCATCTAGCTTCACGGTGGGAATGCTCTTGTTCCCACCCCACATAACTAGCTCTACTCTACACCTGTAGCTATGAAATTTGTTTTCTAATCAGTATTAATGTTTTACATTTATTCCATTACTTGTAGGTTTCTTCTTATTGTATTAACTGTTATGATTGCTTTTCTAAATGTGATTAGTTCTACTTTTTAGTATACATAATTATTAATAACTCTCTGTATAAAAATTGTTACTGTTAAATGTTGAAAATACATTCTGTTGGAGCTTTTCTCCCCAAGACTCCATTGAAAACGGGTTCTTTTAGGCCCAATGGACTATCCTGGTAAACCAATGACAATAAATAAATAAAAATAAATGGACAGGTATGCAGAGGCTGCCACTATGACTGCTACAGTATTAAAGTGATGACCAATGGAAGCTTACCTGGATGCTTCTCTGCTGTGGAAGCTGTGCCACCCAACTCCACAATATATGGGGTGATGGAGCTTTGCAAACTGGTGGTCAAATCCATGTTTGCCAGGAACTCTTCTGTGGCTGAGAGTGGTTGTTGTATTGCAGGCCGTCCACCAGGGCCAGCACAGTTCCTGGCCACAGCTGTGGCCCTTTGCCATGCATTATTTATCATATCAGTGGCCCAGTGTCAGACCTGCTCATAGCTCCTTTTCTGTAGCCCAACATGATTTACAGATTCCATGAGGTCTGCCCAAAGTGCAGTGCATTGTTGGTGATTGTGGCAGCTCCTCGACAGCAGGATCTGGTGATGGAGTCTCAATCTGTCAAGTATGGCATCATTCTCTGCTGTTGAAAATGGTGGGTTTCCACATCACTCCTGAAAGACAAGACGAGAACACATCACAAGGCCACATACATTGCTCTCCATTATATGCACACCCTGCACATCCACATTTGCCACCACTATGCTCCACTAACTACCACATCATACCCCACCATCTCTCACCACAGTATGTATGTGGCTACCAGCAACATAGTGGCAATATGATCATGTGTTACCCTCTTGATCTTGCTGTTTCCTGCTAGTTGCTGCATGTCCTCTATGGTGTTCAACTGCAGAGTTTTGGTTGCAACTATTACTGCTTGTTTATAGCCTGTCTACATCATATGCAGTAGTGTCAGCCTCCTACATTTCTTTTAAACACATGGGCTGTAAGCCCACCCCTTAGGTCTCCCTGGCCTTCCTCCCTCAGATTCTGGTAAAATTGGCTTGACAATGTCCTACAGTTTCCCCTACCAGTCTGGTTGATATGGGCATCCTGGCACATTTCAGCAAGTGCCTCAGGTACATGGACAACCATCTACAAACACCACAACACCACCAAGGAACACAATTTGTGACAGATGCAATGACATTAGGATCCTACAGTCCATGCTCTTTTCCTCTCAAGCCTGCATATGTGGCAACAAACAGGTTGGCATCACAATCAGTACACCTCACACACCACCCACTCCTACACAACACACACCCACATATGCGGAGGTCCTTAACATACACATCCACATATAAAGGAGACCTCTGAGGCAAAGACACACATGAACTCCACAGCCCTCAACAGCACATACCATGCATAGCCACACACCTGTGTCCCGCAGCCACAAAAGAGCCATCATTAATTAAACATATTAGTCATAGGAGACTTCATTGTGAGACACACAAATATGCATCTCACCAGGCTGTATATGGGGAAGGTCACAGTTACTTGTCTGTCAGGTGCCAGAATCTGCCATATCACATATGCACTGCTGTCTCTCAACAAAAGGTACTGTTATGAGTCTGTCACAGTCCATGTTGGCATGCCTGACCAGAGACGTATCTCCCTGGACTATATGCAGTGGGACATGATTGAACATGCTGATTGTGTACCAGGCAGGTATGTCCCTAGCCTTATGCAGCATTCTGCTGTCACCCAGGACAATGCTGCAATACTATTAGGAAATGATTGACCTTAACAATTGGCTTGGTTTCTGGTGCTTTTCCAGGGGGATCCAGTACCTGTCATCCTGGGATGATATGATCAAGAGACCACAATGCTTTGCCAGAGAAGGCCTCTGTCTGTCTCAACTGGCCTTCAGTCATCTGTCAATTGTTCTTGCCACCCCCAAAGTGCCTTTATTAGGAAAAGTGGTGAGGTTAACACTACCAACATATTATTGACAGCACATTACAAAGTAAAGGTCATAATGCTAAATGCTAGGGGTCTAAACATGAATCTGCGCTCATTGCAAGCAGTCTTAACCCTGGGAAATGCTGACATCTGTGCAGTCACAGACACATGGCTCAAAGCTGCAGAGACCACCCCAGCCTTACATGGTCAGCCATCCTATCATACAATCATACCCCAAGGTGTAAGCAGTAATGTCATGGGACGTGGGCTTTCAGTATATATGAAAGACATACACACCTCCAAGCTTTTCAAACAGTAAGACACACAGGGGACACTACAGGGGAAGTTAACCATTGCAAAAACACCTATTCAAAGCATAGGTAGCTACCTGCCCCACATGTGACCAGGAAGACCATTCTCCCGATATGGGCCTGATCAACTTTATCAGGATTCAAGTATGTACCCTGATCCTGGGTGACATTAACTACCCAAACATACATTGGAGGATGTAAACATGCCAGCCCACAAATGCCCAGAGATCCATAAACTGTGCAAATGTAAACACCTTGGAGCAGCTAGGTGCTACCTCCAGAATAGGTGAAGGTCTGCTGCAGTTGACATTAAACAAAATGAGTAACCACTGCAGCATCCCTACAGTATCATCCTCCATGGTCAAACCAACCATAAAGCGGTCATGTTTGCAGTCATCATCTCCCACAATACACATCTAGCTAGGGTCAGACATGCAAGTAACTCCAAAGTTTAATACAGCCTCCTGAGGGATGGTATAAACAGTTTGCAGCCCCACCCCCTCTGTAGGAACTGGCACCAATATCCAAAAATACACAAAAGTGCTATATGGGCATTTGTATAGATGCATGAAGTCAGGCATACCCAACAGAACTACACCATCCTCTGCAAGGATACGTAAACCTGTCTGGTGGACATAGGTTCATAGGTTCATAGGTGTGTACTAGGCTAATGGCCCTGGAGCCTTTACAAGCCTAGCCCATAGGATTACCTTGGCATTGTACCACCTGACCTTAGTTCCCAGTCCCTCTGTCGAGTAAAGCCACTGGAGTGATCTCAGGGGTGAATTTTCTATTTCCCATCCACTCATCAAGATTTCTCTTGAAGAGGGCCATTGAGGTGTTCTGCTTGACATGTATGGGAAGTCTATACCATAGCCTGGGCAGTCTCTGGGTTAGGAAACTGTTCCTCCAGCATGTTCTGTTGATTGTGGTAATGAGGTTGAGATCTCTGGAGCATGTGCTGCAGAGGGACTGGGATTTCTTGAGATGAAGCATTTCTAACAGAGCTGGGTCAGACATGGCTTTGTAAGTCAAGCAGAGATCATCTCTAAGTAGGCAAAATGAGACAGAAAATAGTTGGATTTTTTTTTTAGTCTGTCCATATAGGACAAATGTTTTAGGCCTAGGATCCTCTTTGTGAGGTATTTTTGTGGCCTCTCCAGTTGTTGCAAGTGTGTAGTGAGGTACATGCCAAATGGGGCATTGTACTCAATGATTGGCCTAATGAGGGAAGAGTAGAGTGAGACAATGACCTCTTTCTTCCTGGTTGCAAAACCCTTAGTAATGAGATGTGCCACATAGAAGGACTTTCTGACCACAGTGGCAATGTGGTGGTCAAAAGAGGGGTTGCTGTCAACCTGTGTTCCCAAATCTCTTATAACACCTTCTGTATTCAGTGGACTACCATCAATGTGGTAATTCATGGGAACCGGTTTTTTTCCAAAGGGGATGATGACACAGTTTTTGGCATTGAGCTTAAGGCCATGGTTCTGACACCAGTCATTGGTCTCAGTGAGGCCTTTCTGTAGGATGTCAACATCACTTGGGGAGTTAATAATAGCTCCCAACTTGCAATTGTCTGTGAACTTTGCCAGCCAGAGTCCCTTTGTGTTGGCCTGGACATCAGAGAAGTAGATACTAAACAGGAGAGGACCCAGGACCAAACTGTGTGGGAATCCAAATGTGACTGGTCGGCATTCTGACTTGGAGACAGCTACTTTCCCACCATGGGTTCTACCTATGAGGCAGTTTGCAACCCACCTAGTGATATAGGGGTTGATGCCTAGCTTTTTCTATGATTCCTGAGTGGGGAATGGTATCAAAGGCCTTGGCCAGATCAAGGTAGGTTGTATGAACCACCTTCCCTTCATCCATAGCTCTGGTGACTGACTCAACAAAGTTGACCAAGTTGAGCAGGCATGATCTACCCTTCATAAAACCAAACTGTGTGGGATCCAGAGTTTGGAGATTCACTATATCCTTGTTTATTAGGTCCATGATGATGTGTTCCATAGCGTTGCATATCAGACTCATCAGGCTAATGGGGCAATAGTTCCCAGGGTCTGTAGTTGCTCCTCCTTTGTGGAGAGGGATGACTGTAGCAGTGCGCCATTCGGTAGGGACAAAGCCTGAGGTGAAGCTGTGATTGAACAGGGCACACAGGTGAGGTGCCTGTTCACTCTGTAGTTCATGTAGAACACAGCCGGGGATATTGTCAGGTCCCATAGAAGCTGTATTCCTGGCCTTGGACAGTGCTGTTTTAACCTGTGCAGCAGTAATACTGGGTGCTTGGCAATCTACTGGTATTGTGACTGGTCTCTTGGGAGGGGTAAAGTTGGCACTGAATCTGTTGGCCACTGCAATAAGTAGTGTGTATAACAGGGATGACATACTGCTGTCCCAGACAAAGAAGGAGCAGGTGCCCAATATGAAGCAATGTCTCTTTAGCCTGCACAAACACATAAGATCATTACTGGAATCCTGCCAAGCAAACCCCAAGCCCACATTGGTAAAATACACTACAGACAATCCTATCTCCTTTCTCACATATTTCTGCAACATCAAATGAAGCACTCAGATCTGCTAGGTACTGGTGGTTAAGGAAACCAGATATACAAGTACTATAGGTATAGCATACTTGATGCCTGACAGAGTCCATGTAAACCTCACCCTCTGTCCCCCCAATCAGTACATCAGGACATTTCCAGTACCTGTCCCCTTCCCCAAATATGTAGGGAACAGGTCAGCACTACCATCTCATAGTCATGGTATACAGCCACCATGGTAGCCGAGCACATCACAGGATGCATCCTACATGACCCCAAGCATAACTTTGCAGCACCAAAAGGCACTGTATTCAACCAATGGCTGAATGCTGCCTTTGTCCCAGCCAAGTGGACATCCACTGTCACCCCTTTACACTAAGGTGGTGCATTCAGCAATCCGGCACATTATAGACCCATCAGCCTAAATAGGCTGATCTTCAAGGCCATGGGACAGTTTATAATGCATTTTATTAACAAGGACATTGGTGACCTCCCCACACTCAATCACGTAGAGTTAGGCTTTGTCAAGGGGGTTCATGTCTGTTACATTTGGTTGACCTCTTTGACACAGTCACCAAAGCCATGGATGAGGGTGAGATAGTGTGCACTGCCTACCTTGACCTGGCCAAAGACTGCCAGTATTCCCCACTTGCCTATAATAGATATACGCTCCCAACTAGGCATCAGTCCATATGTCACCAGATGGGTAGCACACTGGCGCACTGACAGAACCCATGTAGTCCACATAGGGGAAGCTACCTCAATCATTAGACCCATAACTAGTGGAGTAATCCAGTGTTCTGTGTTTGGGCTTTTGTTATGTGTGATTTACCCTTACAAGGTGCAGGGCACACCAGTGGGTTATGGCCGACCATGTTTGCAGAAGAATGCGTTCTGGGTGCTGTCACCAAATTCCCCAGTGATGTGGACATCTGCCAAGAGGGTCTCACTCAGACACATGACTGGTGCCAGAAACATGGCCTCAGGCTGCATAGCACAAAATGCAGCCTCATCCCTTTTGGGGAGAATGACATTCCCACATATTATCACAGTACTAACAACATCCTAAGCACACAATTGAGAGTGATTTGTGCACACAGGTTGATGGCAACATGACATTTGACCACCATGTTGCTTACGTTGTAAGGAAAGCCTTCTACATGGCTCACCTCATGCTTAATGGTATGTCATCGGGACATGGGGTTCATAACATCCATGTATTCCCCCCTAATAAGGCCACCCTTGGTGGGACTGTTGAACAACTGTAATTCAAGCTCCAGTGTATTAACCCACAAGCATGCCCTCAACCTGGTCTGTGACATCAACAGGAGTTGTTGGTGGGTCAGATGTGTGTCCCACACACTCACCCAGCTGTGGAATGGACACCCTGTCCATATCAGGCAGAGTACTTCCTTACACCTTTTCAAGTGAAACCTAGATAACTGGATGGTTAATAGCACATACACCCTTGGGATATCACCTGTGCCCCTGTTGGACTGGGGCATCAGGTGCTGAATTGCATACACATGGGCTAATGTGTGGAATAGGCTTATGAGGGCCTCAGGGCCAATAGCCTAGTAGCCTCATATGATCCTAGGTATAGCAGTTAAGCCCTGTGTGCTGTGATGGAATATGCTTTTATGTGTCCACACCTTTCACTGCCATCTACTGTGGTGTGTCCCCTATGGGCAACATTCCAGTACCATGTCATACAGCCACCATCCTACAAATAGGTGAGTGGTACTACAGGTGTATGTGGAAACTCCAGTAACATCTGTGTGACACAATTACAGCTAGAACTGTAAACGTGCTGTAGGTATCCTCCTTGTAGGTGTCCAAAATCCACAGTACACAGATGCCTGCAGAATGTGTACATATGTTCATAGGTTCATAGGTAGGTACTAGGCTATTGGCCCAAGGGCCTAAGTAAGCCTAGCCAGCAAGGTTCCCTGGCTTATGCATGATATATGTGGACCCTCTTCTAGGGCATGTGCATGCTATATATAGACCCTCTGCTAGACAAATGTGGATGCCTGGGAAACAGTTGGACAGTATGTAATGGCCGTTTCTAGACTGTAGGAAATCTGGCTGTCACATGCCAGACACCTCAGAAGACAGTTATGGCACTTTTTTGTATCTGTTACTGTATTCATTCTCTTATGTTGCATGCTAGATATGTACACTCTGCTGCTGAGGCAGAGCCTGTGTCCCCCCACTATTACTGGCTATAGCCTGCTGTCCTGCTGTTGGGGGTTGACAGGTATGCTACCCATAGATCTAAGGTGATGAGAGAAAGGTGTTGAGTATACAGTGACCTAGCCAGAGTACAAAAGAACAGTCAGGGACACCTGTACAATAATTGAACTATGTCTGTATGACATTCACAGACAAAGAGGAGCAGACTGACAGTACATCATGTCATATGACAGCTGTATCCACCAGTACTTACTGTCACTATTGTCTAATACACATTCCAGTAGCATTCGTACATGAGCTAACCATTGCTGGGGGGGGGACTCAGGGGCCAGAGCTGTGATCTATGTCACAGCAGACAGAGCCAAAAGGAAAGCCTGTAGGTGCTGGACAGCTGACTTACAGCAACATGTCATTCCAAAATATGTACTATAAACTATGTGTTGTAATCCCTGTTTTACATGACTGCATCCAACTGTCTGCCTCCCGTTACATGGGGAATTCTATTACATACCTGGTATAGTGCTGTACAGCTTTATGTTCCTATATCCTGTGGTATAATGCTAGGATAACACAGTCTGTCTTCATAGAGAAAGTCACAGACCTGTGTACCATAGGCAGCAGCTTGCCTTTTGCAGGTAATACTCATGAACAGGTGATTGCCTGTGCACCAATCTGTGGCTCAGACTTGCTAATTTCCTCCAGAACAGCTAGGTTGCATTTTCATTAGCCAATGGCGTGGCAACACAGTGCTGTATTTCAGGCCTTCATGTAGGCCTTGGCCCTTTTCCTGGCCTGTGAGAAGGGCATTATCGAGGTGTGGGGACTACAGCATCACAGAGGGTAGGTAGAAATACTGTTCACTGTTTGGATTTATATGGTATGTCCATAGTTTTGCATGCAATGTTTGGCCATTGTGAACATACTTTTTGTTATGTGGCAGTTTACTGTTTAACAATGTGGGATGAGGTCAGTAAGGACACAGACAGATGTGTCATACGTCATTTGCATTAGAATATGCATGCTTCTGCAGTAGCTGCTGGTCTATTAGCTGTGTATGTTTGTAGGCGAAGGCTTTGACACATGTCCCTCTCACTTGACTATTCCCCCCACCCCTTTATGTATGGGTATTGTGTGGGTTCCCTGTTCTAGGTGTTTGGGAGGTATGGCAGGTCTGTAGCAGGTAGGTGAACATACTGATGCATATGTTGCAGGCTACAGCTGCTGCATTCTGCCCAGGAGTCATACAGGGGATTGTGAATACATTTGGGGACAGCAAGCTGTATATGTGAATGAGAGAGCAGTGTCAGCTCTGTTGTCACAGCATAGCCAGGGTGGGGGTACCCATAACATTCCAGGTGAGGCATGTGCCTCTGGTACATATGTAATGTAATAGTGACATCCAGAGAGTGGTAGGCAAGATTTAGGAGACCTATACATATTTGTGAAGTGTGTCCCAGCCTACAGGCCTTTGACATGCTAATATGGGTGGCAGTAACTGCAGTAGCAGCAAACAGTTCTGCTTAAAATTGCACAGTTCAGTAATTTAATTGTTTTGACAACCATGTAATTGGCATGCAACACAGTGGAATGGAAGCCAGGACTGTGGGTGGAAAAATGTTAAGCATGCTAGGAATGTAACAGATTGAGCTACTGAGTCAATACTATACCAGGTGTATTTGTAAGACATATGTGCATGCATATAGTTTGTTACACAGGATTGGCATAAACATGTGTGATCGGATGAGTATGACATGTGACACTGAACTGTCTGTCATGATTTATTAATTTCAATATGTACTGACTTGCCAGTACTTCATCACACAGCATAGGTTGTGTGACAACCATGCCAAATGTAGGTGGCACAACTGTGGACATTTTGCAACAGTCTGTGCAGTTGTCAGCTCTATCTGCTATCCTAGGCCTCACATACATCCATCAACATTTATTTGGCTATCTACTGGCTTGGTGTCTATATCACTGTCCACTGTCATTTTTACTACTATATGTACAAGCAGTATGTCACTGGAAATAAGGATATGTTTATGGAAACACCTGTTCTATTTCAGACCTGAGTGGCCTAGTGGGTTAGTGCACTGCGCTGGAGTTGACATGGTCCAGGGTTTGAGACTTGGAAGAGGTGGTATTTTTGCTGATGTGCATCACTGGCAATCAGGTTATGTTTATAGAAACACCTGTTAATCCTCATAGTTCAGTGGCCTAGTGGGCTAATGCACTATGCTGTAGTTGACAGGATCCTAGGTTTGAGACTTGGCAGGTCTGAATCTTGATGAGTGAATGGGAAATAGAAAGATCACTCCAGTGGCTCTACTTGATAGAGAAACTGGGAACTAATGTCAGGTGGCACGATGCCAGGGCACTTCTATGGGCTAGACTTGTAAACGCTCCAGGGCCATTAGCCTAGTATGAACCTATGTGCATCACTGATACTCAGGATAAGTTTATGAAAACACTGGTTATTCTTTAAAGCTGAGTGGGCTATGCACTATGTTATAGTTGGCAGGGTCCCGGGTTCAAGGCTTGGCAGGGTGGTCATTTTACTGCTGTGCAGAACAGTGTCTGAAAAACAGAATGTGATTAAAGCAGTTTTAAGCAGGTTTGCACGACGTGCTGCAGTGTGGCACAGCACTTAGCTCCACTTAATACCGCGCTATTTCCACAAAAATGAAATGAAAAAAGGGGCGATAGGAAAGTGGTGAAATGGGGACAAGCAGTGGGGAAAACAATGTGAAAGGCAGGTAGGATGTGCAGGACTGGTGTAGGAAAAGACCATAGCTCTCCATTTCTTGTACAACAGCAGCTGTGTAGGTTGTGGACAATTTGGAATTTGGACCTTCACAGCCTAGAGAGAGGGGTGTAGGTGACATAACTTTGTTGACTAATTGCTGCAATGATTGATTGTGGACAGTGTAGGTGTGGATGAAATGGAGAGCTATGTATGGGGCAATATATTTTTGTGGGACAAATGCCCATTTTTTTAAGGAGAGAGTGGAATGATAAGAAAGGGATATAGGTACATGTGGGAAGGTAAGTTGGGTAGGAGAGGTAGCATTTGCAAACAGACAAAACAGACTAGACAGAAGACAGAGGCAGTGTTTTTACTACACAAGGGGGGCAAACACCTTGGATGGGGAGGGTGTTGTGGAATCGGAGAACCAAGTTTCCCCAGAAAGCAGCAGTGGGACTGAGCTTCCCACCCATTGACAGTCACCACGGCTCCTTCACAGCCCTGAAGGTGTCTGTGCTGGGGGCTAGGTGCCGGGGCCAGATTGGCCAAACTGCCCTCAATCTGGTGCAGTCGATTGTCCAAATCATGCTGGATGATCCTGTGCACCATCCCTAGTAGCTGTCACTGGGTGACCACTCTCTCTCTGTGCCCGGTCCCGGGAAGGACAGACCCCATCCCCTGAAGCAGTTTCACCCATAGGTGGTACAGGACCAGTAGAAGGGACTGCTCCAGGTTGGGTCCCAGACATGCTGGAACCCAGTTCCATTGTTGGTTGAGGTAGGGTAGGTGGATCTGGTGGAACCAGCCTACTGAGTCGAGTTATGATGTTGAGGTTATTCAAAGTGTATACGTTAGTAATGAAGATAACATGTTGTTAGTTTTAACAGCATGCAGAACAAATCACATAACCCACTAACATAGCATGCCATAGCATATAGAACACAACAATAATAGAGATAACAGTCAGTATTGTAACAGCATGCCAATAACAGTTATGGCATAAGGCCAACAACCTAGGTAATTCAGCAAAGTATGTTAGTATGCAACCATTGTAATACATAACAATAATAAAACACAAAGCTCAACACATTTTGTGAACAGCATATGCCAAAAGTAAACCATACCCAATGTATAAGAATAATAAATTTTGATGCATACAAGGGCTGGGGGAGAGAAAATCATGTCATCACTACCAGTGTAGACTATATTGTTTGCAACAGAACTTGTCTATACTCTACTGGTCTGTCCTTCGTTATGTATACAAGTGTCTTATAGCTTTCTGTAGCATGTACATACCTCTCAAGCTATCTGCATGGGAGAGTATGGGCCAAGCTGTAACATCTACATGTACACAACTACAGGGACTATTACATGCCAATGGAACATATGTGACTACCAAAGAGTACTATGGACTGATGTAGTGTGACTTTGCTATTGAGATAAATCAAGTGGCTGTTAAATCTGTGTCCCAGGGATTTAGCAATAGTGATCACAGTCCATGACAGCATGACACTTGAGAGAAATGAATTGCACACAGTACAGAGAGTTTATGCTTATCATGCCACCCTTGGCAGGCATGGGGTTAGACTATCAGCAGATACAAATACACCAGGCATATAACCCTACCAAGATTAAACACTTATTTGTTTTAATAAGTTGTATTATTATTGTACTTGTTGACTTTTCATTTACTGCAGTCCTACAAACTTGCTGAGCAATGCTAACACTCTGGTACATCTGAACACACAAATTAGTAACCCATTTGACCAGATACTACAGCCATTTATTTACCTGTAATTTGTGTGGGGAGAACATCTGTTAACAATACATAACAGTGTCTATTAATATTTAGTAGTACTTGTCCCTGGATTCAAACTCCGGTCTGTGTGTGACAAAATGTATATCATGCCTAACGTTTATCATGCTGAGCTACTGAGCCATTGCTGAAAATTGGTTGACTAATATATTCCTAGAGCTCACCTGGTAACAAAGTATGACCTGATAATAGAGGTAGAATGTCATACAAGACTGCAGTGACACTTGAACACACATGCATGAGACTCATGCACGAAAGATATAGTAGGTGAACTATGTATTAATATTTGGAATGCAGGTATAGACAATTAACCCCTAGTCAGTAGGAATATGTGTGACGTGTACAGACCATATTGGAGTGCTGGGTTGCCTTCCTAACCCATATACAGTTGCAGATGGTATATTTGCAGTCTACAGCTATTACAGTTTCATACTTCCCTGCAGCAGTGTAACTAAGTTCAGGAATGCATATAGCTGAAATGCAATAGGTAATACAAGACAGTCTTCAGAGAAACACACCATAATAGCTTAGCCATTAGTATTCTAGGTTCAGATCTTAGTGCATAATCAGTATCACAGTGCATTATATACAGCTCCACATCTACACTTTAGCAAAACAGTTCTTTATCAGCTAACCTTCAATCACTTCATGGTAGTATTCCGGTGTTTACTTCACAGTACTTGTAATACTCAATTTCTTGACCACAGCCCAAAATACACACTTTTGGCACAAAACACTGCTTTATTAGGGGTGACATGAAACAGTGATTGGTATACATCTAATGGTCTTTATTGATGAACATCTTAAATAATGCAGCTGTTGAAAGACAGTTGTTATTCCACAATATGTGCAGTACTAACTTTATTTCCTTAACAATTCTGAATGCAGTTGTACTTTATTTCCTTAAAATTATGAATGCAGTTGATTCATTCCCTTAACATTATGAATGCAGTTGTACTTTATTAGCATAAAAGCAGTATTAATACAGTATAAACTTTTATTTCATTAACATTATTAATGCAGTAGTAACTTTCTTTCCTTAACATTACCAGGTTTCATGCTTTCATCTATATTGAACTGTACCTGGCATAACTCATTTATATCAGTCCAGGTTTATGACCACATTCATTGCAGTACGCTCAAAACAGAATATACATACTGACAGTTACTACTGTACTCTTTCTTATTTATATTACTACATATTGCAAGATATAGCTGTACTTATCACACTCTTGGTGCAACCTGGCCAAGCGCCTTGCATGTGCCTCCAGGTTGCTAACTCTCTCCTCTGCAGCTGTGGGGAGAGAATAGCACCATTATATGTACCTGTCAATCACATATTCATACTAGAATTTGGTAAAACAATGCTTACAATACTTACAAACTTGTGGGGCATTCCCAGCCCAAGTTTCCTAGACTGAGGTGTCCAGAAGATTCCCCCTACCTATGCTTCAGGTCATCATAATGGTGACGCCCCTGCTCACCTGTGTGGGGGATACCAATTGCACTGGTGAGGTCACATGCCAGCTGGTCCCAGGCCTCCGCCTTGTACTCCGATTGCTGAAACTAGCCCTGCAGCAGCCAGATGTCATGGTCTTTAAAAAGGAGTCCAATCATGACCCTGGACTCCTGAATGCCCCACTGCTGTGCCAGGAAGATCACAGCCTCTCCAACTCCTGTCATAGTCTCTGCCAAGATTAAACTCCAACAGATTCTGGCTGCATTCCCACTTGTTACACTGAAATAAGGCTGTTTTCCAGCCCTTTGCTGCCATTGGGCCAGTTTTAAAAATGCAGCACTTTGCTTAGCACCGTGCAAACCCACTGAGATCAGCTGAGCAGGGCTTAAACTAGGAATGCTTTGCAATGCTTAGCAGTGTGCAAACCAGCTTAGCTGAGCTGAGGACTGCTTAAACTGGGATTGCTTAGTAGTATCCATACCGGCTAAGTAAAGCTGCATGTCGCTAAGCACTGCTAAATTGATTTTGTTTAAGTACTGCTTAGCTTTGCTTAGTAGTGCTTAGCAAAGCTTAGCTAAGGGTAAACCACATTTAAACAAGAAAAAAAAATAAAATAAAATAAGAATAACATCAAATTATTTGTTCATTACAACTACTTTATTATGTATCTGTATTGCACTTCTATATTTCTTGACCTTCTGTATTTTAATTTTTTATCTTGAAGTGTGTATTTTAGGTATTGTGGATCTTTGTATATCTGGATCTTTTCTCCTCAGGTCTCCACTGATAATGGGCTTCTAGCCCAGCTGAACTAACCTGGTTAACACATGTCATGACATACATCAGTAAAATAAAAAAATGAATTTATAAAATATTGCTATCAGATGTAAAAGCTGAATGGCCTGTCTGTGTACTTGAACTGTGCACCTACTCCACACAGGGCCATGACTTTAAACATTCAGCTACATGGATATGATGTCTCTGGCTATACATGTCTATTTAGCTCTCAGCTACATTTAAGCACTGCTGAGCACCGCACCACACCACACAAATATGCTTAGCTATGCTTAAACACGACCTCTGATGTTAAAATTAATAGTATCCGGTTTCTATTTTTACATGTCTGGCACATGTCCATCGTTAAATGCTGTGCCACGCAAACATTCACACAAAAAAAAAAAAATGAAATAAAATACCTTGATTTTATATTTCAGTGCCATCCGGCACTTTAACAGTGCACGTGGTGTGTTACTCATCTCCAGACACTGTAACACACCCCCTGCATTGAATTTTGTCACAGTGATACATGGCTCTCTGTCAGTAGTGCACCTTCATTAATATGCAAGGTGCACTGCTGAGGGGGAGCTACAGCCACAGCCATAGTACACTCCATGTAGGCTTTCCACTATTCCTACATGGAGTTTATTAAATCCCATCATAATGTCAGGAATAAAAAAAGTGACCATTGGAGTGTTGCAGATGTTATATTTCAGTCCAGCAATCTTTAATTTGTTTTTCATATATATCAGACAGAACAGAGACTAGGATAAATGTTATTGCTGTTTACATAAAGCTCAGGGCAGGAAGACAGGACAGGGGAAGTCAAACAATGAGGTAGAAAGACTGACCAAGTGGAATGAAACCTAATTTTTAAGACTTATTGTACAGACACTTGCAAAGGACTGAACTGAGCCTAAGGTGCGATGTAAAGTATCACCTAGCTGGAGTGGAATTGAAGGCAGTACTGTAGGGAAGGGACTTGTGATTGATAATTACACCTGGATTGGAGAATGAGAAGCAGACTAAAAGGGCACTTTCAGCACTTAACAGTACATTTTACTGTATTTGTTTATTTATTGACATTTGATTACCAGGAATGTCTGGTGGAGTAGAAGCCCATTTTTAGTGGAGACCCAAGGAGAAAAGCTCCAAATTATTACAAATCATTTTAAGAACCATAATTTTACAATCTTCAAATGTTTCCTGTGTATAGACTCCAAAAGCAAATAGGTAATACTTCTACTATGCTGACCCTAGGTTAAGCCTCACCCTGAGTTTGGGCCCAGCTCTGGACACCATATTAGGAGAAGAGTATCAAGTTTCGTGAAATATTCCAGAGGAAAGCTATCAGAAGGCTTGAAGGGATAATGACCAGACATTTGAGGAGCTATAGCTATTTTCATTTGGGAACAGAAAAGAACTTGTAGGATATGAAATGGTAGCACTGTATCATGTAAGACAGAAATAAATGGGTTGTCCTGGACACTGACTAGGGATGACAGAGATTATAGTAGTTGAAGGGACATAGTCTGAGGACTTTAGCTACCAACTAGATATTGGTTCTGTGAAAGCAATTCCCTATGGTGAGGACATAGTAACCATGAAACTGAATACATGCCTGGATAATAAAGAGGGACCCCATGAAGACATTCAAAAAGGCATGGGCCAGATGGAGAAGAGGTGGTGGAGAAAACAGGAAAGACAGGGTAGAATGTTAAATTTTCTTAAAGGAAAGATGGGATAGGCATATTGTTTTCTTCTGCTATGAAGCAAATGTAGAGAAATTAATAAGTTGTCCTGTAAGAATAACACCTGTCACATATGCATTTTCTTACTAAGGATGTAGCTAATAATTATAGATGCTACACACCTAACAGCAATGTAAAATGGCATGTCTCATAGATAGCTCTACTCAGCTAATCAGTTAAAAAAAAGTATTGGTACAGACATCTTTAAAACTGATCTATAGGTTACTCAGGCAGATTGCTGTACATAATGTAAAATGACTTTCGATATTCTAGAGTCAAAGCCATGAATGGGAACATCATAGCTGTATGATAATGATCATTTAGGCATGCAAGGTATATTAGGGTAAACTCGCATTAAGTGATTATATCTCCATAGTTCATGACCTCAGCATGTTGCCTGGTGTGTATCAATTCACTAATTATAAACAGTAGCTATTACTTATTCAGTATGTGCTTGCATGCCATTGATGAGTATGGTGTTCAAGCACAAAGTATAATTTTTTTGAATTCTGTTCCAATTTTTGCTACTTGCATGCATCAACAAACATAACACACTGCTTCAGCATAACAGCAGATGAATAAAACGTTTATGATCTGCCAGCTAAGGCAGCAGCAAGCACCTTGAAGAAAGGGCTGAAACAGTTCTGCATCACTGGTTTTCTGTTATGCAATAATGTGGTCAAAACAGATCCTCAGTATCAGTGATAATAGTTAGCAGTAACACCATCAGTGTGATTATTAAAGCACTGGTGAGGAGTGTTGAGTTTTCCCTCAGAAGTTTTTTTACTTTCAGCTAGGAACCCATGGCATGGTGATTAAAGTCAAACTACAAAAATGTACATACACATGAGAACTTATATTTTCTTTGCATTCCTCTGGTTCTAACAATGCCTAAGCAGAGGTCTGCCTTTGCCTGTGTGTGTGTGTGTGTGTGTGTGTGTGTGTGTGTGTGTGTGTGTGTGTGTGTGTGTGTGTGTGTGTGTGTGTGTGTGTGTGTGTGTTTGTAATTTGACCTTAATCACCATGCTTGGGGTTTCCTAGTTGAAAGGAATATGCTCTTAAGGGGAAGCTGTTCATCTCTCTGGCCAGAGTCTCTTGTTAGTCCAGAGGCAATGAGTCTGAATCTCAAATAAGAGCTAGCATTTTCTTTTCATAATTCAGTTTCTGGACTTGAGATTTGTTGCCTCAGCACATTACAACTAATGATTCATTAAGTTTACAAGGCAGAGTCATGGGCCATAACCATTATAGGGTAAACCCTACTCCTGGAAGGCAAAGCAGGTACAGGATGAACTTATGGGTGCAAATTGCTATTTGCAGTACATATTGTATGCTTCATTTTGTATGTAAATGTATTCCAATCTGATTGTTTTTATCTATTGTGGGGACTTTGTCCCCTTTATATATACTTACTTTTCGTTTAGTGTAAAATCATTGTATGCAAGTTTTTGTGGAACTTCAAACTGTAAATTATTTAATCTGTTGTGGGACTTTTGCTCATTGTATATAATTAGTCAACTACTTTAACTGTTTTTAAATCTGCTGTGGAGCTTTTCTCCTCAGGCCTCCACTGAAAATGGGCCATTGGCTGTGTCAGACTTTCCCAGTTATCAAATGACAAATAAAATAATAATAAATCAATGCTTGTTTTAAAGGAAACAAGGATTATCACTCTGGTTTATATGTAATGGATGATTATTCCAGAAATTGGGAGAATTTTGATCAATAAATCTATGCTTCCAGCATTCTTATTTACTTGTTGATTGAAATTCAAGTCTTTATTTATAACTGCGAAGGCATTTGTTTTGTGGGCATGTAGGAAATCAAGCATGGCTGAGTCCTTAACAGCACACAACGCTAGGCATAAATCATCTTACAGAATTCTAAAAGAGACAGGGTATTGAAACAGACCTTCAAACCTATCTTGGTTACTGAGCATCTTTAATCCGGCGATTTTTTAAAAAAATTATGATCTCTTCTTACTAACTGTGTCAAGTGTTTACATTGACACAGTGAGTACCATTATATTCTATAATTTGTCTGATCAGGGCAAAGGATGAAAACTTCTTTTGATTTGGATGAGATACATTTAGCTATTAATTGCCTAGATACAAGGATTTCCTAACTGTTGTTGCTATCTGGTGGTTAAAACATAGAGAGCTGTCTGCAAAGATGCTGAGATCTCTGATGAGCATTTCATTTTGCAGTAGAGACTGAAGTAATCAAGACACCAGGACGTGTTAGCAACTCATAGCCTCTTTATTATATTGCAGTATCTCTAATGTATACAACTGCCAGCATTCTGCTGCCAAATGTGTGCAAATCAGTTCCTTTTTGGAAAAATTACCTAAATAGCTGGTTATATAATATTAATTTTGAATGTTACAGCAGTTTACTTGCATTACTGCTGCTGAGAAAATAAATGCAACATTAACCTTAGCTCTGAAAAAAATTGCATTGAATTATATCTGAAAGTCATTTTCAGCTTGTACAATTCTTTTTGATCTTTAATAAAAATATCACTTGACTTCAAACCAGTCAGAGGCACAGTCTTTCATAGGGAATGCAAAATGATGCTGCAGTATCAGAAGCAGTCCGCCTCCAGTATGCAGTATGCCAGGATGCTTCTTTTTGTGACAGAGCGGTGCAGTATGGCAGAAGACAGGACATCTCCCTTCTGTCTGCTCAACTGTTTCAGACATGCAGGGAACTGACATGCTATGGCTGGAAGTATGTATAACCAGCAGCATGCAAAGATAACAGAATATTGCTGTCTGGTGGAGTAGTTATGGTAGCTCCTAGTGTAGAGGAGGGCAGAGGCACCATGGAAAAAATGAATATCCATGCACTGGGGTTCATTCCTCACTACTGGAGCTCTAATCCATAACCAACAGCTTGAGATAATTTCTGTTTCTTGGGATCAGGATCCGAAGAAGTGGTAAGAGTTTTTGGAAGACATGTCACCACTGGCAATGCCCTTTGAAGAGGAACACAAGATGCCAGAAAACTGTGACTAGAAGGATAGAGATGTTGATCAGTTTCATTCTAAAGATTTGAAAAATATTTTATTTTTACTTGGATGATTTCTTCTTTCCCTTATCAGTGCTGTAATACTTGGTATGCATTCCTTTTTCTGTATGAAACCGGCAAACTGGATTCAAGGACAACAGAATTCAAGTGTAAATTTGCTTGGAAATTTAAGCAGATCCTAGCTGGTTTTCATGTTGATACTTAATATAAGTGCTGGCTGAGTTTCTTTATGCTGAACATAAAAGGTATTTGTGGGTCACAATCGGTTGTGTAGCATATGTTGCTTCTGTTCTGCAGACACACACCAGGGCATGCTTTTCAACATATTACATAAGACAAAAAACTACTTGTGAACCATTGCATTTATCTAAGTTAATTTCACTCTTTGTATCCCCACAGGACTGAGCTACATGGTTCCTCTGCTTGCCTCCTGTCTGCCCATTTATTCCAGAGTTAAAAGGGTCAGAGATTTCCAGGCAGGTAAGAGTTGCCTTGCTGCCTTTTTGTTCCTGCCGGTTTATCTCCCATTAGCTCTTCCACTGACAGTTAGAGTCAGGTGGTATGGAGTGAACCCATCATTAAGGTAGCCATCAGAGGTTTTCTTTTAGTGAGATGGAGGAGTAATTCATGGAGGCTTTGCACAGCGGTCTGGTAGGCATTACCTGTGAGGAACAGTGGGTGCCACTGATCATACCTCTCAACTTCATAGAGCAAGAAATCTTATAAAATCCATAAATAATGTTAGGACAAAGGCCAAAAAATAAGTGCAATTTTTTAAATATTGCTCTTACAAACTTAGAAACTAGATAGAATAAAAGGTCGGTGTTAGCATGGATTTTTTTGAAGGGTATGAAGTCTGAAACTCAAATGTCTCATTATTTTCCGACTTAAATATTCAATGATTTACCAACAACTTGCTAGAAAACTACAATTTTATGAAAAACAGACCAAAAACATAATGCAAAAATCTGGACATTCTGTAAAATTCTGTACAGTTGAGAGATATGACACTGGTGGAAGACTGGGTGATCCAAGTTGATGGGGGGTGTAATTTCAGAAAACATTAGGGCAGATGGCCATAGTTATAGGACTCACAAGAGAATAGTGCTAACAGTGACCACATACTGACTTGAATAAGGCACAATAAAGAAAACAAGAGAGAACAAAGTTGGTGGCATGTAGTATGTAGTATGCAGTATATAGTAAGAGTGAGCATGTGCTTTTGAAATTAGAGTTAGTATTTTTCCTCTGCACATCATGCCCCAAATGTTAATTGTCTGGGAAAATCCGTATCTGAAACTGACAGCCTGATTACATACACACCTGAAACCAATATACTTATGTATGTACAATTATCAAACAAATGAAACACAAGATAGTAACAGAAACAAGTAATTATTTGCATGGAGGTAACTTCTCCTCACCACCCCCTTACTGCATTATTCTTATTCTAAGTTCATTACTTTTTAAAGAAAGAAGAGATAGTGACAGACAAGGAGCAATCTATGTACTCTTTTCTGGGAGGATGTAAATTGAATGATTTTACCAAAACAACAATAATGACTAGAAATTACACTCAATAACTGTTAATATCCCCTATTTATCAGCTCATAAAAATAGAATGCAATTTTATCAGTAAGTCAGTATTAGCCATGTCCATTAGCAGAGAGGGACAGAGCCCTGATAATGACACAGGTAATGCTGGAGCCAGGTGAAGGAACTAAGCCTGCTCACTCTTCTCTGGTGCACAGGTATTACCATTTTCACAGCACACAGAGTATACATATTTCCCTGGTAACTGCCAGTAAAATGTGCATCCTGTTCTTTCTTGGAAGAGACTTTATTTGTAAGCTTTGAACAGTCAAAGAAGTGACTGGAAATCTCACACACACTATGTGGAGCTTTTCTCCCTAGGCCTCTGCTGAAAATGGATTCTGTAGTCCCAGTTGGACCGTCCTGATAAACAAATGTCAAATAAATAAATAAATAAAGACTCCAAGATCAAAGAAGATGAGAACTCAATGGAAATCAAGCATCACAACATATACAAACACATGTATAGCTAAGAGTCACCAGAAAAGAAACTTCCCCAAACCCAGCACAATCTATCTATGAATAGAAATGTAATAGTGATTGGTGACTGCATAGTCAGACTCCACTTTTACAAAGCAGACCAAAAACAGGGTGACAAAAGGTTGTCTTCCATGTACCAAAAATGTTGATGTTGCAGGGGCCCTGAAGAACCTCACACCAAACAAGTATGACAGCAACATTGTCCATGTAGTTGGTAATGACCTGGCATGCAAATCTATGAGAGATATTCAGAGAGCTGTTGATGCATATTCACAAATGCAGGAATGACTTGTATAGAAATCTTCTCTCTCTAAGGATGATGGTAAAGTACAAAGAAAAGATGATAAGTTTCAACAAATGTATTTATAAACAGTATAATTCAAGAGGATCCAGTATGCATCAGCTTGGGATGAGTTGCTGCACAGCCCTACTTGCTTTGTCAAGGATGACTTCTTGTACCTCACATTCTAAGGCTTACACATACTAGCTGAAGCACCTGCTGCCTCCCCGGTGCCTTTTGTAGACAAAGTTCAACTAATGTTTCTCCCAACATAAAAAAAAAAAATAAAAACCAAATGAAATCAAGAAACAGGCAACATCAAATTAGCACTGCACAGCACTTTGTGTCTGTCCTTCCATAGCCCTTTTTTACCATTTTTTCATATGGATCAGGTTATAAAATCAAGTGACCGTTATCTACAACCAACGTTTACACTGTCAGTTGGCTAGCTTTGCCATAGTTGTTCATACCTAGTGTCAATTTAATGTGTCCAATCTACCTACTGTATGTCTTTGGAATATGAGAAAAAAACAGAGCATACAGAGAAAACCCACCCAAACACATGGATGGCTTGCATACTCCATACTGAAGGCATCCAATCCAAGAATCAAACCAGAGAACCTCTTGTGTGAGGAAACAACCTGCTGTGCCACTATACTACACTATACTACTATGCCACTGTATACCACTATGCCCCTCTATACCACTGTGCTGAACAATAGGAGTCTAAATACCAAATTGTCTGACCTTGAGATCCTCTAGTGTTTGGAGCATGTGCTTGCATGGGTTTCTTTTTTGTTATAAAAAAATCTTTGTTGGGCAGTCTCTAAGAAATATTAATATCACTTGAACCATTACAGCACAGATTCAACAAGAAAGTAAGATTAGCAGATATTAATATCAGCTTAAAAATTTAAGTGTTGTCAAAGTTTAATAAGAAAAAGCATATAGTCCGCTTTTCCATAGCTTTGTATTTAAATAATTTCAGGTCCAATGCCTCAGTTTATTGATTTGTTTTTTAACTACACCAGCCAGTCTTCAGGGATAATCTTTCAGTGCTAATAAATGACAGCCACTATGGCAAGAGAGAGAGATGCTCTGTTCCCATAAGTACAATGCAGGACTCATTTGTAGCTTTGTTGAAACAATACCCAGAATCCAAAAAGCTGGATCATGCCAGACAGGTCATAAGGTTTGGGAAACTGCTGTTATAGACCCAGTCTGAAATGACCAGAGGGAGTCAGCTTTAGGACATGAATATAGCAAGCGACTGTAGTCCACATATAGTGCATTACAGCATCAGCAGTCTAGGACAAGCCAGGTTTCCTGTTTTTAAAATGGATAGGAGTGCCTGCCAATGATGCACTAACTTTGCAGATGTAAACCTAATGGTGGAGGATTGTTTCCCAGACATAAAGGGCAAACCTAACTGCCATTGTGCCTGTGTAAACTCATGCCAGCAGTAGATTTCCCATTTTTGCTTTAGCTTTGGAAAGCATTGTTTAGGAGTGTCCATGATCTGCTGATATATTGTACTTATTCTGAGTTTAAAATTGGAGATCACCCTCCCCATAAAAATAGTGCTTGGCATCTTGTCCTAAGTCACTCCAACACCCAGTGCTTTGTTTATTGCCTTCCTTGCACTTTGTCTAATTTAAAAATACTGCCACTTTTTAAACTTTATCTCATGGAATAGGTAGATCTGGCCTTGTTGTGTAATGAGTTAATTAGTATTCCAGTCCCAATGTCTTGTCAAGATAGCCACATCTGCCCACTGAGACTAGAGTATAGGTTTAACAGCTATTGTGACGGCAGGATTGTTCCAGACACAGAAATAAATTGTGCAACCTACTTTATGTTTCATTAATGATCAGAATGCCCCTTCAAACCAGTGATCTAATTATCTGGAGTTCCAAACGTTGTAGGAAGAGCTATATGAACTTATGCTCTGCTAATTAGCCAGCAGTCTGACTTCAAAGGGTAGCTGACTGGGGGAGGGGGGGTGAGAGATGCATCCATAAATAACCATAGCCAATAACTACCTGCCAATAGTCATACAGATTGTGGATAGCATACTCACCCCTGCTCTTAGGGGTAATTCATTGTTTTCTTCATACTCTGGATTGCTTAGATCACACAGGAGGTTACCTATGGCTGATTGACATTTCATGGTGAATTTAGAGAACACTAAAGGTGGAAGATGACATTAAACATACAGTATTCTAGGCAAAATATATATTTTTCACTTGTAATTTGCTACAACAATACAAGTTCAGTGACTTGAGATGAACACAGCTTGTCCTTGATTGAATCTAGTGATTTCCATGTGTTGACCTTGTGACACCAGTGCACTGGCCCAGTAATAAAGAAAACTCAATTTTCACCACTAACAACAGTGAGGGGCATCCACATTGGGAGGATAACAAGTACACATACAGTAAAGTACAATTTCCCTTAAGAGCACACAGAGATCACAGTTAGTCTCAGGCTGGTTTTTCCCTTTCAATCCGGATCCCCAATAAGAGACCCCACTGGCACAGCTATAGGGTTCAGATCTCAGCCGAGTGGTCAAGCCAAAACTTCCAGCACCCTCTCTGTCCAACCAGTGGTTCATGTCCCTGCCCAAGTAGCTGACACACACTTTGAGATATGAATTATATACAAACACACAGACACTCCTGGGGAAGGCTGGCACAAGTTCTCCAGCTATGCCCCCTCCTGCCCAGGTAGAAATCACTGCCAGCAACCACTACCTATCAGCTACTCTAAGGCCCTTCCCAAAGGGTGAGCAATTCCACTGTGTGCTATTACTGTTATCCAAATAGTAAGTGTAAACCAGGGCTAAGGCTATTGGAGTGGCTTATACAGTATCACCGAATACATGCACGTACTATGAGAGCTTAAATTATCTCTTCACAAAGCAGCTGCAGTTGAAAGGTTGAACATATTTAATAATAAATAATAAAAACTCAAGACAATACATATTCATTCAACACAGTGACACTAGAGAGTTCAGAATTCAGAGTTCAGAGTGGAGTGGTTTAGTAGATTAATGCACTGTGCTATAGTAGACAGAAGCCCAGGTTTGAGATGTGGAAGGGCAGATTATTATTTCTTTTTATGGGAGAAAATAAATTCACCCCAGGGATCATGTCAGTCACCCTGCTAGACAGGGGTCCATGGAAGTAAATAGTGTGGGAAGAAATAGCCAGGGAATTGTTATGGCTAGGCTTGTATAGGTCCTAGGGCTGATAGCTTAGTACCAACCTATGAACCTATGAACTTAAATCACAGGAAATACTTTAAAATAACATTGTAGGGTAGTCTCACATAAATATGGAAAACAGCTAGACTAATCTGGCTATATTTCTATCTATCTCTACGATAAATCACTGTTCTAAATTCTACTGACAGAGCAAAGGTAAAGTGCTGGTGAGCTGATGTGTTCAAGTTCAAACAAAATACAAAAGTCTCTGCTTTCTTTCTCAGGTAGTCCTTAGATTGATAATACACATTACTGCTGAGTCATTTCAGACTCCATCATTCCTGACACTTTTGCTGAAGGTTCCAAGGCTCACAGAACTCAAAATTTTAACATTTCTTTTTGATCTGCACCTGTCAGGAAGCCGCAGCTATAAAAGACACTTTACATGTGAAACCCAGTAATTATCTATGTCTTAGGACAATATAAAGAATTTCCTAACCCAGACATTCTGTATCCGAGCTTGAGATCATACATAGTTGTAAAATTCTTTACTTATCAGCTTTCTTCCAGCAGGGTGCACTGTGGTGACATTTTTTAAGCTCAACACATAACACAGTTTTCTTTATATTTGTGAAACAAGCCTGTGGATCATATTAATATTTACAATGACATAGCATAGAATTATTTTCAAAATTCTATTTAACTTGGCTGGCAGCGCCTCAGTTTATCACATCCCCCTCCCAGAGAACTCAATCTAGTTTTTCAAGTGTCCTTTGAGAAACATTGCTTGAGAGTGTTACGTCTATCTGGGTATTCCTTACCCCATTCCCCATCTTGAGAGCCTATCTGTGTTGGCATTGCTAACCCCACTGCAATGCTGCATTGACATATCATATGCTCGCAACACTAGGCTTCATCTTAGCAACTTGGCATTTTGCTGGCTGGCTTGATGTGGGGATTGTGATCTGTAACTACAGTGAATTTCCTTCATTACAGATAAGGCTAAAGTTTCTGCAGTGCCCACACTATGGCTAGACATTCCTTTTCTATAGCTGCATAGCATTTCTCCCTGGGTTGGAGTTTATGACTGAGATAAACAACTGGGTGCTCTTCTCCCTCTAAAAAAATCTGGCTAAGTACAGCCCCTACCCATGGTTTAAAGCATCCACCTGCACAACACATTATTTACTGTAATCTGGACTGGCTAACACAGGGGGTTCTCCCAAATCTTCTTTAAGCTTCTGGAATGCCTGCTCACATGCTGTGGTCCACACTACCTTATCTGGCCTGTTTTTTCTTGTCAGGTTTGGGAGGGGAGCAGCTATGGTACTATAACTGGGGACAAGCTTTCTGCAGTACCCTGCTGTCCCTAAAAATGCCCTCATCTGCTTTCTGGTAACAGGTGCAGGCATTGCCTGAATGGCTTCCACTTTGGCAGGTTCTGGTCTAATCTTACCACTCCCCACTCTATGTCCCCACCTGACATTTGCTGGGATTAATGGTCAACCCTGCCCTCCGTAGTCTGCCCAGCACCTCCCTGACATGCTGAAGGTCCTCTTGCCAGCAATGGCTGTAGATGGCAATACCATCTAGATAATCAAGGGCAAACCCTCCTGCTCCTGCTAGGATATGATCTACCAGCCTCTGGAAAGTCGCTGGGGCATTTTTCATCCCAAAGGGCATCTTTGTGAACTCATACAAGCCAAAAGGAGTCACAAAGGCTGACCTCTCTCCAGCACTGGGAGGCAAGAGCACCTGCCAGTAATTCTTGATAAGATCAATGGTGGTAAGATACTTAGCCCCACCCAGCTGCTCTAGGGCTTCATCTATCCTAGACATGGAGTAAGCATCTGACTCTATTTGACTATTTAATTTCCTGTTGTCCCCACAGAACCTGGTGCTGCCATATCCTTCTTTGGCACCAGCACCACTGGGGAGGCCCAGTGACTATTGGACTCTTGAATTACCCCTAGTTCCAACATTTCCTGCATCTCCCCCTTCAGAGTCTGTCTGACTCTCTCAGGCACCCTATAAGGGGCCTGCCTCATAAGCCTTTGGGGTCCTGTATCCACCTGGTGCTGCACCAGGTGGGTGCACCCTGGTTTCCCAGTAAACATGTCCCCAAACTCCTGTAACACTTCCCAGATTTCTTGAACCTGGGTAGGAGATAGCTGCTGGGACATTGCTACCCTTTTCACTGAGGTGTCAGTCCGAGCCTCACTGAGGAGATCAGTCACCAGATCTCCCTCAGACTCCTCCTGCTATTCATTGAAAATACTCAGTACAAGGGCCTCCCTATCATGGTAAGGTTTCAGCATGTTAACATGGTACAGTTTGTGCCCCCTGCCTCCTGGATAGCAGTTCTAGCATGCAGTTAACATCAATGACCCTCCTTACCACCTTGGAAGGTCCATCCCAAGCTGCCTACAGCTTGTTGTGTCTGCCAGGAATGAGAACCATTACCTGCTGCCCTACAGCATACTCTCTAGCTCAAGCATTCCTGTCATACCAGACCTTTTACTGCTGTTGGGCTTCTACCAGGTTCTCATGGGCCAAGCCCATGAGTTTCCTGAGCCTTTTCCTGATGTTTAGGACATATGCCACAACAGACTCCTTGTGAGATTCACACTCACCCTCCCACTCATTATGAATTAAGTCTAGAAGGCCCCTCACCCTATGCCCATACAACAACTCAATGAGTAAAAAAACTGTGGATTCCTGGGGAGCCTCTGTGTAAGCAAACAAAAGATGGGGCAAATATTTGTCCCTCTCCCTCTTAAACTGGTCTGCAAATGCCCATAGCATGGACTGGAGTGTAGAGTTTAACCTCTCAACAAGACCATTCATCTGGGGATGGTAGGGGTGGTCTTCAGGTGCTAAACTCCACACTGCTTCCACAGACAAGCCAGCAGGTCTGACATGAAATTGGCACCTCTATCAGTCAGTATTTATTTTGGGAAACCTATCTTGCTGAAAATCTCTAACAAAGCATTTGCTACCTTTTCTGCCTTGATGGAGTACAAAGGCACTGCCTCAGAGTATCTTGTAGCTTAATCTACTACCACTAGGATATACCTTTTCCCTGTGGAACATGGGGTACTCAGATGCCCCACAATATCCATAGTTACCCTCTAAAATGGCTCCTCAATCATAGGCAAAGGCATCAAAGGAGCTTTCACCTTGTCTCCTGCCTTGCCTACCTTTTTGCACTGGTCACAGATCCTGCAGTACCCTGTTACATCTCTGTAAACCCCAGGCCACTAGAGGTTCTGCATAATACATCTCTTTGTACATTTTATGCCCATATGACCTGCAAGGGGAATATCATGAGCTATGGCTAGAAGTGCCAGACGGTATGCTGTATGCACAACCAACTGCTGCATTTTCTCACCTTCTAGCCCTCCCTCAGGGGTCCACTCTCTATACAATAACTCTTTGTCCCAGTATACAGATTCCCCTTCCCTTGAGAATCAGGTGCTACACCATTTACATTGCTCAGGCCTTCTAATGTAGGGTCTGAGAGCTGAGCCTGTCTCAACTCTTTCTTTGTAACCATTCCCAGCTCCCCTTCCACAAGAAGTCTGGTATCCCATGACAGCGGTGCCTCACCATTAGCCCGGGTACTACTACTCACCTCTGACCTTGCAGTCACTGTGTCCAAGGGAACATCAGTACCCACAAGCAGCTGTGGCTCACCTTTAGTCTCACTGCTACAGGGTAGCTCCCTCCCTGAAATAGCCACCTCACCAGTCCTTCCTGCAAGTGTGCAGTCTGCCTGGGTCTCCCCCAGACTACCAGACCCACATGCTGGTCTCCAAGCCTGACTGCATGTAACTGAATGAGCACATGGTACTGCATTATCAAAATCATTCCCTATCAGGACATCTGCAAGGATATCCTCAAACACACCTACTTACTGCCTTCCTTTTCCACCCTTCCAGTCAAGGTGAACCATAGCCAAAGGTGTTTCGAATGGGGTCCCTCCTAAAGGTCTGACTGGAGTAGACTGCCCAGGCAAGTAGTGCTCCTCTGTAACCATTCGCAATGGTTATGTTAGAGGCTGTATCTCTCTTAAAGATGGCCTCTTTGCCATTCACCACAATAGGATATAACCTCTTGTGGTAGTTTGGTACCCTTGTTGTCTCAAGACAACCTACTGTTGGCATTTTGTCCTTCCCACTTACTGGCTCCCTCACCTTTTGTTCCCCACCTTGCCTTCATGGATATCTATATATGACATGGCCCCACTGGTTGCATTCAAAGCATTTAACCCTACATCCTGGACATGTACCTAGATTAGGGGGTTCCCCTGCTATTGGCAGACTCTGTTGGGGCAGTCTGGGCTGCCCACCATGGGTTCCCTTAGACCCATGAGCAGCACCGTGTGTCCCTTTCCTGTGCAGGGATGCCCTGCTTGCTAGGGTATGTCTCCCTTCTTTCCCAACTCATCTACAGTAGATCATTGTCTATCAGCTAAACAGATCCTCATGTCCTCAGGCAAAGTGCTAAGGGTGTGTTCCCTCACCAAAAGGTCTGCCAGCCCTTCAAAAGTGGTGACCTGACATCCACTCACCTACCTATAAAAATAAGTGCTTAGTTCAGCAACATATTCACACATGCTTTCATCTGCCTTGCGTCTATGCTCACAAAACTTTTTCCAAAAAGCTTCAGGTGTTAGCTTAAAAAATTCTAGCAAACAATTCTTTACAGCATTATAATTTAAAAAGTCAACATCAGGCAGTTGGAAAGTAAATTTAAAACTTTACCATGGAGTAAGGGGGTCAGGAACCGTACTCAGAGCTTTTGGTCAACATCATACTGTTTACATACAACATATGAACAAAACTATCAAAATTATCCCCTCTGTAAACTGTGGAAGAAATTTACTGACCTTTTTTGTTTCTGGGGTTCAGTTACTCCCTTCCCCATTAACTTCATGACTCTGCCGAAGGGTCAGCAGCTCCTTTTCTTGTCACCTCTGCCTCTCCTTCTCCTCAGCTTGCAGGCATAGCAGTTTCTCATTCTTCTCATCCTGCAGTCATCACAATTTCTCATTTTCCTCACTCTGTAGACACTTCAGTCTCTCTGCTGCTTCTATTTCAAAATGCTTGCCTTCCAACTCAAGTTTCTTTAGCTCCAGATGGATTTTTAAGTCTTATGCAGAAAGGTTGAACTGTCCATTCTCTGAGCGTTGTACATCTCCATGGCCAGTCTGATCATTTTCCTGGTTACTATTCACAGATACAGCTGAGACCAAAGCTGCAATCATGTCTGCCTTAGGTTTCCATGCACCAATCCTTTATCCTGGCACATCTCAGCCAACTGACTTCTTGTCAGCTTGCCATACTCCTCTGCTGACATACTTGCCTGATCTCCCTCACTAACTAAGCTAACAAAAGAAATAAAACAATTGTGATATGAACTCTGAATATTCACTGTGTGGCTGATTTAGAGTACATAAACACCTTCAGTGATCACTGTACACAAGGTAAAGGAATTCACTATCCACACCACTACGTGCCAATTAATATGTGATGTGGCTAACTCACCATTATTACCCAATTAATACTTGATGTGGATATGCCACCAGAGCCAAACAATTAATATGCAATGCCCGTGCACTGGCCCAGTAATCAAGGAGCCTTAATCCTCACCACTAACACTAGTGAGGGGCATCCACATTGGTAGGATAACATGTACACACACAGTAAAGTACAATTTCCCTTAAGAGCACACATAGATCACAGTCAGTCTGGGGTTAGTTTCTCCCTTTTTCTCCAGATCTCCAATAAGACTCCCCATTGGCACAGCTATAGGGTTCAGATCTCAGCCGAGTGTTCAAGCCAAAACCTCAAGCACCCTGTCTGTCCAACCAGTGGTTTGTGTCCCTGTCCAAGTAGCTGACACACACACACTTTGAGATATGAATTATATACAAACACACAGACACTCCTGGGGAAGGCTAGCACAGGCTCTCCAGCTATAACCCCTCCTGCCCAGACTATAAAGTAGAAATCACTGCTACCAACCACTACTAATCAGCTACTAAAAGGCCCTTCCCAAAGGGTGATCAATTCCACCGTGTGTTATTACTGTTATCCAAATAGTAAGTGTAATCCAGGGCTAAGGCTATTGGAGTGACTTATACAGTATCACCAAATACATGCAAGTACCTAAGAGCTTAAATTATCTCTACACAAAACAGCCACAGTTGAAAGGTTTAAAATATTTAATAACAAATAATAAAAACACAACACAATACTTATTCATTCAACACAGTGACACTAGAGAGTTCAGAAATCACAGGGAATACTTTAAAACAACATTGTAGGATAGTCTCACATAAATATAGACAACGTTTAGACTAATCTGGCTATATTTCTATATATCTCTAAGAGAAATCACTGTTCTAAATTCTACTTACAGAGGAAAGGCAAAGTGCTGGTGAGCTGATGTGTTCAGGTTCAGACAAAATACAAAAGTCTCTGCTTTCTTTCTCAGATAGTCCTTAAATTGATAATACACATTACTGTTGAGTCATTTCAGACCACATCATTCTTGACACGTCTGCTGAAGTTTCCCAGGCTCACAGAACTCAAAATGTTAACATTTCTTTTTGATCTACACCTGCCAGGAAGCCACAGCAATAAAAGACTCTTTACATGTGAAACCTAGTAATTATCTATGTCTTAGGACAATAGAAAGAATTTTCTAGACCAGACATCCTGTCTCCAAGCTTGACATCATACACAGTTGTAAAGTTCTTTACTTATCAGCTTTCTTCCAGCAGGGTGCACTTTGGTTACATTTTTGAAGCTCAACACATAGCACAGTTTTCTTTACCTATAAGAGAAATCTTGACCGGTGGATGGGAGATCGTAGGTTTACCCCGGGAATCATCTCTGTGTCACTGCTGGACAGAGGCACAACAAACTAATGGGCACAGTATTTTTTAACATAAGGGGTGGCGTAAGCCACAAAACTTTGGGCTAGGCTTATAAATGCCTTAGGGCAGATAGCCTAGTATAAACCTATGAACCTATGAACCTATTTGTGAAACAAGTCTGTGGATCATATTAATATTTACAATGATATATAATTATTTACAAAATTCTATCTAGCTGGTCTGGCAGCTCCTCAGTTTATCACAGAACTCTACAACCTTATTTAAACAAGTGGTCATGAGTATTCCTATATACTGCTTCTTTGTCATCCTTACAGAGAAACGAGGGGTAGCAAGTATCTTTATTTCAGCATTTTTGCTTAATTGCAATATAATAGTTTTAGAAAGATTAAGACCATAGACGTGTGCAAGGTCCTTTATCAAGGTAAGATTCACAGAGACTCGGTATGTTGGGTTACCCAGGCAGACCATACAGTCATCATCAAAACATGACACTAAGGGGTCTCTCCTCCCTTCTAATTCTAGCTGTTAAGCATTGTACATGTGCCATAGACATAAATCCAGCATGTATGCTAGAATTAAAATAGTCATGGGGAAAGGGAGAAGCCCTGTCATGTGCCTCTTTCACATGCAATATTCTGTGACAATATGTTATTGAATGAAATTTGTGCAATGAGGTAGACAAAGTAGTTTACAAAAATCAATAACTGTATGAGGAAACCCAAGTTTAGCCATTGAAAACCATAGAAACTGACAGTTAACTGGATCAAAGGTGTTGATGAGGTCAGTCAACAAGGCTACCACCAGTAAATTACACTTGGAGCAACCTATTTGTGCATTGAGCCATAGTCTAATTAAACTGGACCTGCCAGCTCAAAAATTCCATATGGTTCCTCCTTACAATATTTGTGAGAAACTTCCCAAGTCTATCTGCAAGTATTTTAGCAAAAATGTTTATTTCAGTTTAAATAAGGGAAATAAATCTTTAGTTGGGTAGATGAACATGATCCTTATGAGGCTTGGGGAACATCAATACTTTGGCTACTCTGAAGTTAAATGTGAAAGAGTGGCAATCAATGTCTTCCAAATACATTTGGAAAAGAGAGGTTGCAAGTTCTTTCTTCTAGCATGTACAGAAGTCCACTGGGAAGCTGCTCATGACTGGTGCCTTGTCTAGAGGTATCGATTCAATATCATCAATAATGTTTGAAGCTGTCCAGGGCATGGTTAACTTCTGCCTATCCAGCTCCTGTAAGCCCTGAAGACTGATTCCTCTAAAAGATTGAGACATGCAGGATATATGCAACAAGACTCCCTTCTGATACATTTAAAATATTCCATTTATACTTTGCCATGTATATCCCCCAGATCTACATATAACTCCCCTTGCTCATTTTTAAGAGCAGTAATTGCTATTTCCTATGTCACTCTTTGCACCTGTGTGCCAATAGTTTCTGGTGGGTTATCATTTTAGTCCAGAAGAAAAACTGGTATATTTCTCACCTTTTGGACAGCTGTAGGACTGCCATATGTCTGTATTTTTATTTGGCTTTAAGATCTTTCCTTTCACTCTCCGGAGAGATAGTACTGAATTTACTCTCTTTGTGCTCTGTTTTATTGCGTTTTATCAGAGTCTCATCTGCCTTTCTATCCTCAAACCCACTTTGTCTACACTCTCTAACAAATCTGTAATCCATTTCTTACTTATCCTTATAGGTTCATAGGTTCATACATTAGTACTAGGCTAACTGCCCTTACGAGCCATTTTAAGCCTAGCCAATTATCTCCTGTGAGATTCAAACCCTGTACCTTGTGTTTGTAAGGCAAACACCTTAACTATTAGGCCACCCTCCCAACACCTTCCTGCTGCTTGCTGTTTCATCTCCATCTTTAAAACCCCAATATCGTGCCAACCAGTTGAAGTATGTAGCTTTAATTTTTTCATTTCCTAAAAGTAAGGGGTCAAATCTCTATGCTGCTGTAAACTAGAAATACCACTGAATGGTCAGAAAGACAACAAGGCTCAAAAATAACATTCCTGCACTTTGAGAAGAAACACCTTTTAACTAACCACCTACCAACCTATTACCTATCCCTCCAGTTGTGTTAATGTGGGTATAATCATTAGACCCAGGGTAGAATCTCTGTTGCTTTTTTTAAAGCTGTCTCGCCATGTTAAAGGATTTTAACATAGCGAGACAGTTTTAAAAAAAGCAACGGAGAAAGGAAGATCTCTGTTACTTTTTTTAAAGCTTTCTCGCTATGTTAAACTCCTTTAACATAGCAAGACAGTTTCTAAAAAGCAACGGAGATCTTGCGTTCTTCATTGTAGTAAAAAAAAAAAACAAAAAGACTTATACTAATGGAAAAAGTCCAGGTGACCAGACCTTTTTCCATTAGTATAAGTCTGATTTACAACGTGCACACTGACCAATCAGCGTGCATGTTTTGGAATATTAATGGGGGGGTCATTGTATAATTGTCATGTAAACTTAGTGTACACTTAGTGTAGACTTTATTGAATCTGACCCAATATGCCTGTCATTTTCCAATAACTGCTGCAAGATCATCTTAGTATAGTAAGGGGTGGGAATACCCTTCACATTCCAGCTAATCCCTACTATTTTGTCAACATGATTGACAGGATCTTTCCCATCACCGTTACCACTGTAGTTAAACTTTTGATTGTTTTTATTAATGATGATTGGCTTGTTACAGAGTGAATGTGTTAAACAAAAAAATAGATTTCCAGGTAACCAGTGAATAGCTTCATAGGTTCATAGGCAACCAAAAACTACAGATGTAGTGTAAAACAAAAAGAATAAGAGAATTAACTGAACAAACTGTAAGGTGCTCAGAAAAGCAGAGCTCTTCATGCATGTCTGCTTACCCCAACCTGCAGAACTTCTAGTCATAACTATTAACTTCTTAAGTAATTTCAGCCATTTTCCAAGCCATCAATTCATTGACTTCTACCAAATAAAACAAAATTTAGCCAAGATCTGGCCTCACCTTCAGTTATTTATGTACACATTGGTAGAGATACCTAAACTGTCCATTATGTCCCCCCAGAACTTCTCCATTTCTGGCACTTCATCAGGTGGAATCTATGTGCACAAGAAAGGTGAGATCATTTCCTCCAAGTAGTCTTCCCCTGGAACCAGTTGGGCTAACAGGCTATTTTTATTGGTGGTAGATACCTGAGTATTAAACAAGTTCACCTGCAGATACCAAGTTGTGGTAGGGTTAATGAGAGAATGTAAATCTTGTCAGTCTTTTTTTTGTGAGCAAGGACTTGTTAGGAGAACCACTTGCCATCCAGTCATGCTCTTACTACTAGTGGGGTCAAATGGTGATGAATGACCAGCTTCTGCATATGAACATATCTCAATTTATGTAGCTGCAGGACGTTTTCCACTTCAGCTGGCACTTAAAATGCAATGTCCAATGTGCCTTTAGTGAGATAAAGCAAGGCAGGGTATCTCAACTGCACTTGATACTCCACATTTTGCCAGCAATGAATACACCAAAATATTGTTTTTCCCTTGTTATAGACTACTGTACTATGTTCTGGAGTTATACATAGCCAGCTATTTTTAAGTTCAGTTCAAGACTCCCAGCTTTCTCCAATAATGACTCTCTGTTATTATAGATAAGATATTTAAAAATTAAATGTCTAGGCTGATTACTTAATCAGATCTGGTGTTAACTCAGTCGGTATATTCCACAATTGGTGAGTAAGAAGTTCTGAATAGCACTTATCTCACAAAACATAATGGCTCTGGTCCTTCAATTTTTTCTGGAAGTCCAATTATATGAATATTGTTGCATTATATCCTGTTTTATACATCATTTAATTTCATTTCTATGTGGTGAGAGAGTCACAGAGTGATTGGATACCCCTGAACACTGTTCTGAAATCTCACTATTGTATTGTTGTGATAAAGCACATTGTATTTCACTTAGCTTGATTTTGTAGCTAGTTGTCACTGTTTTGACACATGGTGCATATGCTGTGGTTGATTTCATCAAATCAGCAAAGGCTACTACTGATGCTTGTATCGCTCAGAATTTGTCTTTTTACTTGCACCACCTCCGTTTTCAGCTCTAGACCGCACAGGAAAAGTACTTTTGCTTATTCTCTTGCAGTACAAAACTAGGATGGTCAGCCAGCCAGAGACACCTATCACACTGATGTATGTCCTGCATGGGGAGATAACTGGTTGCGCAGTTTTTAGTTTTAATTTTTGATCATTATATCTCTGCAGTACAGGACACTCTGAATCATGTGCATATCTCCATGCGCATACTCATGCATGCTTTCCATGTGAGCATTATTTCTGAAACATGGTTTAAAGGTGTTGCGCACTCCCTCTATAGCAGGATGTTGTACCTTCCTCATTTTTAGACCTGATGGGAGCTGTGATGGAGTGTCCATATTTGTTAAAAACTACATTAGCATGAGGCAGATTGCTAGAGATCTGCAAACCAAACTTATTGAGATACATTTCACACTAAATAAACCAAACTATCAGTACACTACAGAACTCCCCCCCCCCCATTGGCCATTGAAAAGAATGTTTGATTCCCAACTTCAAATACAGAGGAGTTCTATCATCCAGGAAGACTTTAATAACCTGTCATTAAATGGGGATACCAATACTGCAAATGCTGACTATGACCAACAATTTCATGATTTCATAAACATGAACTTCCAGGACGAAACAATCAAAGAACCCACTAGAGGACAAAATATTCATGACCTGGTTCTTGCAAATATAGCATCTACATGCACTATCTGACTGGTACCACACCCCAGTTAATTCTAACTACAGATAGCAACAGTCTCCATCAAATTCCCCAAATCTTAACATGTAAATGTCACAAGCATTCAAAGGTTTCAAATGTACTAACTTCCTACAATTTTATGATGAGGTTTTGAAGTTCAAGTATAGATGTAGCTCACAAAATGTTGACATGGCTAGTAGTTATGCTAATAAATTCTATGCCTAGATAACACTAAAAAAATGAAAAGTTCAAGGACAACTGGCAAAACTAAAGACCCATAAATCAAGGTCAAGATCAAAAAATTATTGAAGGTCTTGAAAATACCATCAGGAAAACAAAAGCATCCCATGAACTTAGTCTAGCACTGAATACTAGGGATAATTACAAATATTTTTTTACTTACATCAGAAATAAAGGAATAACACCCAGAACTGCTCTGAACTTATTCAAAATAGCACCGCCTATGCAGATCTAGTAGATATTACAGATATATTAGCTAAGAAATTCAGTACAAATTTCACATATTCCAAAGGATATTAAATACTGCTATCACCACAAAAGAACATCTGGTAAAGGTACTTTACAAAACAAACAAATACAGTCTACATAGGGACCTGATTATATATCCAGCTTCCTGATGAGCAGCATTAAATATCTCTGATGGACCATCTCCTACAGCTATTTATCCTGAGCTTAGTCTTTCTCTTAGAGGAGTGGCCCACAGTAGTTGTGTAGACACTTCACAAGGGCTGGCCCCACCATGGATCAAGAATCTACAGACCCATTAGCCTAATTAGCCTCATTTGTAAGGACAAAGAATGAGTAATAACTAACCTGATAAACTATGATATTAAAAATCTGGTAATACTTGACCCCCAACAGTTTGCCATTTGTAAGGGTATACCCTGTATAATGAATCTGGTAAACCTCTTTTTGAGAGTAACACAAGCCATCAATAACAGTCATGCTAGCCACACAGCATTTCTTGATCTCACCAAAGCATTTGCTACCATACCACATGCTAAAATAATTACCAAGCTAAATGTACTCCAAATTAATCCCTATGTAGCTAGGTAGACAGCAAATTGGCTGAAAGACAGAAGCCACACAGTGACCGTAGCAAGTGGATTCACTCAGATATCTGTATTAGGTGGCGTCAAACAATTATTTGTATTATTTAACAATTAAGGATTGGGTTTTAAAATTATAAAATAATACCAAAAGTTTCAAATAAAACTAAAACTACTGAAAGTGATTTAATATATTTTATATATTTATATTTTAAAGTAAGTTGTTAGTTTTGATATTAATAGTTGTCATTGTGTCTAAATGTTTTATAGGAATTGCAAGAGGACATTTTTATTGGGTTTGTAATGCCATTGGTGGTTGATAGAATATGGGGTCTATAAATGAGAAGTTTTTAGTACTGAGTTTTTGTATCTGAGGAAGTCCTTTGAGAAGAAAACGCTGTATTCAGTAGATTGTTTGTGTAGTTGTACATGCGCATTTAGATTTGAGTCATTGTTCATCTTTCTTACTGCATTGTCTTTCAATAAATGGAATTTTGGATTAGCAGTGGTGTTCAAAGAGCCTTCTACATTTGTTTATTAGTTTATTTTGTGGTTCTTTATCTCCATTTAGTCGTTTATCAGTTTCATAAGGGAGATACACTACCACTGCTTTGTTCTGATATATTGGAATACCATGGCTTGAGAAGTTGGAGAAATTGGTGACCTGATGAAGCTGGTAGGTCAATTAACCCATCTAGTTGAGTTACTGACACTGATTTGTAGCTCTATGCTTTCATTGACAAGTAAGAACTCATTGCCAGGCAACCAGGAGGTGTGGCAATCTACAGGAACTAATGTCTGCGGTAATAACATTTCTAGTATGAAGAATGGTGTCTCTTCTAACGATGAGGATTTTGCAGAATGCAAAACTTAATACCAATGAACATCGAGGATCTTTCTGGAGGCAAACCATGAAAATGGAAAGAACATCCCCAACAAGGGCGAGCAGCATGCTATCAGCCGCATACAAGGTGACTGTAATTCCAATCATTCAAATACATTTATTGATTTACATTCCTGGCTTAAAAAGAAGTTTAATTTTGATTACAGCCAGAAACAGTTCTTTGTTATAAATGATGTTAATACAAATGACAGTTATAATAACAATGTTAAATGTTTGGAGTCACTTTTGTTTAAATTCATAATTTTGAGAATTGATAATTTTTATTTAAAGGAATGTGTTTGCTGTGGGATAGTACCCAGCAGCCTAAGGATGTGGATGTATCTAAATAATGTTAAAGAGAGCTCAGACTTTCATAAAGAGTTATTAAACATTTTTGATATTTTAGAAAAAATGAGAAGGAGATGGAAACAGTGTTAGAATGTATAATAATACAAATCAAAAGATTGTGAATGATTTATAATTCACTATAGATGAATATAAGAATAAATATTTTGAGGTTAGGGACTATGTAGACAAGAAATGTCAATGTATTCTTATTAGGAAAAAGAAAAAGTTAGAAAGGGACAGAAATGAATATTCAGAACTTCCCCAAACCAAAACCTATCACCGACCACCAGGTAGAGAAACAGGCAAATGGGTTTACTACGAATTTTAGGAGAAATATGGGAAGTGAAGATGAGTGATATGAACAGGAGAATAGGTATGTTGATTTTGAACCCCAGTTTAACTATCAGGACCCTTTAGAGCATCTCCCCCTTCAGAGGTCGGAGAGGTTGAAGAACAGAAAGCCTATACTATACAACCACGACCAACAGGGGGCAGGAGGCAATAGATGAACAGATATCACAGAGGGACATAGTAAGAGAGGGGTACAGATTAATATATAAAAGTTATAATGTTTTTAATTATAGTGAGTGAGAAGTAACTAAAACACATTTTTGACTTGTTATCTGAGTGATTTAATTATATCCCTAAGAGGAAGTGATATAAGTAAGTTAACAATTGATTTGAAGTTGTTTTTAAGGAAGAAAAATCTGGAATTATTATATGATAGTAATAAGTAGGTTACAAATTATTGCAATTTAAAAAGAAAAAGCACCTACAACCCACCTTTACATCCCCAGTTAAAAAAACGTTACGATTCTTGTGGAAATGAGTTAAGGAAAGGAGTTTCACAAAATAAATTTGTTTCAAATTTGTCTAAACTTGAAAATGGAATACAAGATGAATTAAGGAAAAACAAATTTCTTAGAGTGATGAAACTGGACAAAGGGGACATAACTGTGTTAATAAATTCAGTTAACTATGAGGCAAAAATGATGATTTTATTGGATGATGTTAATAAATATGTTAGGGTTTCAATTAATGAAATCAACATTGCATATAAATGTATATACGTCACTTTAAAGGATTTGTTATTGGAGGGGCTTAGTGACTTAGACACATTCAAACTTTTACACTGTGAGAAGCCAAGGGTCCCTTCAATCTTTGGTATTCCAAAGGTACATAAAGATCCCTTTCATCCCCCTATGAGGCCGATAGTGTCAGTAGAAGGATCTGTGACAGCCCCGCTGTTACTCGTTATTTAGATTTGAAGCTGAAGAGAATCGCATTGAATGATAAAGCATTTTTAAAATACTCTTGGGATTTTCTAAGATGTGTTAAACCTACATTTAGTTACGAACAGGTATTATTTGTAACTATAGATATTCTTGATTTATTTGGATGTATCCCACATGACAAAGGGTTAAACTGGTTTGAAGAGGCCCTGATAAAATGTGGTAACCTCAGTCATGAGGATTTCGGAGTTAGCCTGTAGTTGATAAATATAGTTTTGAAAAATAATTTTGTTTTCTTTAAATGTGAATCTTTTGAACAAATTAGTGGTGTAGTGATGGGGGCTAAGTGCGCCCTGTTATATGCCAATTTGATTTTGATGGTATGGGAACATCTCTACATCTTAAATTCACATTTTAAGGAGTGCTGGATTTTATACAGGAGATTTTTGACAATAAAGTCATTTTTTGGATAGAAACAGAAGATAAGTTTAAAGAATTTTTGAGTATATAGCCAGCACTGCTATTTTTTGTGGTTTACAAATCAAATTGATTGTGAAACGTTAAACCATTTAGATGTTACATTATTTAGATGTGAAGGGGCTTTGGTATCTAGAATATATAGGAAGAAAACCTATTTAAATTCCCTTCTCCATTATACAAGTACCCATCCTTATTACCAGAAAGTAGGCATAATTAAAGGCCAGTATGTTCGTATTAGCAGGATGACCTCTCAAAATGCGGAGTTTGAAAATGAATGTACTAATTTGAAGAAAATGTTTTAGAAAGAGGCTATGCTACTGATATGATAGATAAAATTTATGCCGAAGGTGTGGAGGGTAGGAAGACTAGGTTTGCACCTATGTTAGGTAAGGAACCTGCCCATGACAGTATCACTGGAACTGCAGAGCTAGAGGAAACAAAGGACACAAGATAAGAACTAGCTTTTATTACAGAATTTAATTGGGATTCCAGGATTATTAGAAATATACTGGAAAGGGAGTGGCAAAGATTTTCAAGTTTATCAGATTTAAAGGAGTTATTTGAAACTTGTTTTAATGTTCTTTAAAGAAGGGTTTTTAACATTAAGCAAATGTTGGAGAATAACAAAGTTAAGAAGTTTACTAAAAATCAAGGTTGGTACATATAAATGTGGTGCTTGCCCCCAAAGTAAATATATTAGTAACCAAAAAATATTGCGTTAGAGGCAAGAAATACGGTCATAGAGGGGAAGACATACAGCATTTGTGATACTAGTGGTGTGATTTATATAGCAAAGTGCAAAAATGTACCTCATTTTACGTGGGAAAGATGGAAAGAAAACTTAAGAGAAGCGTGTCTGAACATATGTATGATATACAAACTAAAAATCATAAGAATGCATTATATAAACACACTAACCTGTGTAGGGGCAAGCTACATATTTTTTGTCCTGGAGACTATTACAGAGGACAAGAGAGGGGGATTATGGGAGACAATAATAGAATACAGAGAGGTTTACAAGCATATTTTATTGGAAGCATACAAACCTCCCAGATTAAATAATGCAGTCTCCTTAGCCCCTGTTCTCAAACTAAAAGCTGCTTGGCTATGAATAAATAGAATGGCTATTTCTTTGTAACATACAGTGCTTTACTGTGCTTTATTGTGCAACTTTGTGATTATTAGTCATTTTTAAACATGACACTAGGTGTCATCAAATCATTATTTGTATTATTTAACAAATAAAGACTGGGTTTTAACATTATAAAACAATACCAAAAGTTTCAAATAAAATTAAAACTACTGAAAGTGATTTAATACATTTTATATATTTATATTTTAAAGTAAGTTGTTAATTTTAATATTAATAGTTGTCACTCTGTTTAAATATAGTTTTGTAGGAATTGTAACGTGAAGTTTATATTGGGTTTGTAATGTCATTGGTGGTTGATGGAATATGGGGTCTATAAATGAGAAGAAGTTTTTAGTGCGGAGTTTTTGCATCTGAGGAAGGCCCTTGAGATGAAAACGTTGTATTCAGTGGAGCGTTTATGTAGTTGTACGTGTGTATTTAGATTTGAGTCACTGTTCGTCTTTCTTGCCGCATTGTCTTTCAATAAACGGAATTTTGGATTAGCAGTAGTGTTTGAAGAGCCTTCTACATTTGCTCCAAATTAATCCCTATGTAGTTAGGTAGACAGTAAACTGTCTGAAAGACAGAACCCACACAATGAGGGTGGCAAGTGTGTCCTCAGACAGCATCTAGGCAACCAGTGGATTCACTCAGATATCTGTATTAGGACCTATACTATTCAGTATATGCTTCTCTGATCTCCAAATGAAAACACAGAGATTCCTGATTAATCACATTTGCAGATGACTGTAAACTTGGTGTCATTCTCAAATCCCATTCTGACATGCAAAAGCTACAAGTTTAACTTACACATGCTAATAGCCATCCCACAGAAAATGAGCTAAAATTAAATACTCAGAGAGTATAATATTGTCACATTTGGTAAGCAATCCCTTAACCCATATAATATAGATAACATCCCACTCAAATATGAAAAAGTTGTGATAGACCTTGGGATATGAGTAGATAATTTCCCTCATTTAATCATCATATTGTGGATAAGAACCCTTCTGTCTGGAGCATCTGATCACAGAGCGCATTTCTCCTAGATCCAAAGAAGTCCTTATCTATCTATACTCCATGCTGAACAGATCCATGACAGATACAATGCCCCTTTTGGGATGCAATCTAGTAGTAGTGGGGTTCCTATTGCAACATCGAATTTTCAATTGTTTGATTCACTAAAGCTGGACCTTTAATGATCGAACAATTAAAAATTTGAAATGTTCAAAATGAACGTAAAAAAGAAAAAGAAAGAAAAAGAAAAGGGTGTAGGCAGGGGGGCAAGCCTCCCTGCACCCCCCAGACACCCCGCTACTTAAATATACCAACTCCGAGATCGCGCTACAGTAGAGGAAAGGGAAATATTCCCTTTCCGCACTGTAGTGCATTCAAGTGCAATCTTGGAGGTGGTATATTTAAGTAGCGGGGGGTGTGGGGGTGTTTTTTTTTTTTTTAATTTTGAAGTTACGGAACTTCGATCATATGGTGTCAACCATATGGTATTCGAAGTTCTGTAACTTCGATTTTCTAATAGGTAACCGTAATATCAGGAAGTTCAAAAGACTGCTGTGGTTCCATACACGACAGGTCATGGGCTGAAAAACCCTAAGATACCTGGAGGGGTTGAAGGCTCTGTCCCTGTATCCAATGTGCTATAGAGTCCATGGAGGAGATGTGTGACATTAGGGATCTAGCAGTCCAAGACCTCTTATATTTTTACAAATGAAACAGACCAATGAACACTAGGGCCAGAGATTTGAACATGCTTCAGCAAGTCAACAAATCACAGAGGAAAGACACATTTGTCATACAATGATTACCTCTTGTTAGGAACAAACTTACACTCGAGATTAATGTGATGCACTATCTTCCTTTAAAAAGTAGTTAGACATTTGGATGTGTATTCGCAAATTCACCCCAGTATGACTGCCCTATAGCTACCTGAAAGCGGAGGTAATGTCTATGGGTGGATACTGGCAAGGTGTAAATGGCCAAATGAGAGATTTGTCTTGTACTTTTTATAATTCTATGAATGGTCTCTGGGAATATCAAGGGTGTTTGAACCATAATAGGGAATATTTTTGTTCTTTTGTGGATAATACCACCACTCCAGTTCTGCTTGCCTTTTTTCGAGGGGTAAGAAATAGACCAACTGAGTTGCTGTAGGTGAGGTTTGATAGAGAGGGACAAACGTACAAAAAGCAAAATGAAGTCAGTGTTCCTGTCTCTTTGGGATAAAATGGTGAGATGGCTAATGGGAGATGTTGCAGGACAAGAGTGAGGAAGTAATAAATAATGCCAAACTATCAGGATCAAGAAAAAAGGAGTTCAGTAAGATAGCAGGAAACCACTCAGAAGGGACATGCAGACAGAAAGAAGCATTTCAACCAACCAGGCTCTAAAGCAGACTTACAATCCAGGTAGGATGCTGTCGGACTACCAACTTATAATAAAGAGATGAGACCATACCTCTCAACCTCTTAGTGCAAGAAATCTGGACAAAGCAAAAAATAATTGGGTGACAAAGGCCAAAAATAGGGACAAAGTTTAAATATTGCTCTTTTAAACTTAGAAAGTTGTTAGAATAGCATGATTTGTCTTAGCATATGTTTTCTGAAGGATACGACATCTGAAACTTAAATGTATGTCATATTTAGTGACTTCAATCTTCAGAGATTTGCCAGAAAACCACACATTTTAAGAACAGACCAAAAATATGAAGTAAAAACTGGGCATTCTACTAAAATCTGGACAATTAAGAGGTTTAGCTGAAATCTCTTCTTTCTCCTTAGCATTCCATTGAGAAATACAGTTGCCAGTTCTTCCCACGTCTCAAAGTACACATCTCTTGGCAGCACTATACAGTTTTTTCTTTCCATGTTTCTCCAGTCTTCCAGAGTGGACTCAGTGAGTCTCTTGCACTCTTTAATAATCTGCCATATTCATTTTGATCACCAGTTATATAGGATTCAGCTTGTACCCTTAGACTTAATTGCCCACCTAGCAGGTGAGGATTTAAAGGGGTAGCTAGCCACCTACTATTCCCCCAGCTAAGTTTATATATCCGTGAAACTTTTCATTCATTCAAGATCTTATTTGTTTAGCAGTCTTACATCCTCTTATCAGTATAATTGGCTGGGCACCTCAAAGGTGTATCTCATGCATTGGTACAAATAACACATCCAGATGAGTAATCAGGAAAGGCTGTGAGCCCTAGAAAGACCATCACATTGTGATGATGCACACCAGGCTGATGATGGATCTTGAATCAGAATGGCTGTAATACCAATTACCCACAAGAAATGTTTGGCATTGTCCTCCTTCTGCTAGTGAAGTCATTGGAATCTGTAGTGATGTATATTGAAAGTGACCCCCCCCCACCCGTCCAGCAAGTAATACTGAAGGATATGAAGTTTTCCCTTAATTGCTAGGTGTTCACATTCTGTAGCTGAACACCATCTCTCTGTCTTAGCCTATTACTTATATAGTAAACCTGGTATATGTTCCTGAGTACCAGGGCTTGATAAGGACTTCTCCTAGCCTGACCTCAGATGCATCAGTATACACACCATAAAGGGAATGGAAAAGTAAGGAGATGCCAGAATGGGTACTGTACAGAGACTCAATTTCAGTCTCTTAAAAGCTGTATTTAACTCTTGTGTCAACTTAGTTTTATCATGTGTCCTGCCCTGATGAAGTCATTTAGGGGCAGGCTACTATAGTAAAGCTCAGAAAATACTTTCTATAGTAACCAGCAAGACCTAGAAAAGCTAAGACTCTCTCACTAGCTTCTTATATTGTTCACTTGTCTACAGCCTCTAGTTTTTCTTTTTGTGGTGTGCCAAAAGGGAAATACTGCCAGCCCAACTATCTAGAATTTTGTAAATAGTTATATGTCATTTGTGAATATCGGCATGGTGCAATTGCTTATATTACCACTATGTGAGAACTGTATGTCATATTGTACAGACGTGTGCTGAAGACATATTTTGTAAAGTACTGAGCAGAAATGAATATACTGTAGACTACTGTAACTCTTTAGATGTATATATTTTAACAGTAGAAACTGAAACACAGGAGGTTAATTTCAGAAGAATAGCTGAAAACTTAAATTACTTTATAACCACGCAATAAAAGGATGTTATCATTTAGTTTCAGTCAACAGGAGACAAAATGTCTGTACTAGAGAATTTTTTTGTAGTGTCTTTAAATGTGGAGCAATGTAAATTATTTTACGACTTCCACTGTTTGCCTTAGATCTAAGAAGAGTCTATGTTTATGTATTTTCATAGGTAGATGTTAAATGCTGTTGTTTTTGAGCCTGGGAACTGAAGTCAGATGACAAGAAATTATGTCATTCTGCAAGTATCCCAGCAGTAATATTTGGGATATTCATTTAAGAATTATCTGAGAGAAAGATAGCATTTTGTATTTTGTCTTTGATCTGACAAGAACATCCACTCACCACATTAGCTTGTTGCTCTGCAAGTAAGTTAACTAGGGTACAGTAATTTCTCTTAGATGCAGTCAAGAAGATAGTGAAGTATAACTAAAATGTTTTCTTTATTTATTTGAGACTGTCCTGCAATGTTGTTTTAAATATTTTCTGTGATTTTGAACTCTGAGGTAACTATGATTATTTACTAAGTATTTTCTTGTTCTTTTATTATTTATTAGTAATATATTTTAACCTTTCATCGTGGCTGATAGCTGATATTTGTGAAACATATTTAAGTTCTGAGAGTACAGTACTTGCATATTTATTTGGTAACACTGTGGGCCACTCCTAATAGCCTTGCTCATGGTCAAACTACCATTTGGATTAATAGTAACTTTACATAGTAAGATTGGACACCCTTTGTTAAGGGCCTTAAAGTCACTGATAAGAAGTGGCTGGTGGCAGTAAAAACTACCTTATAGTCTGGGCAGAAGGGGCATAGCTAGTAAACCTGTGCCAGTCTTTCTCAGGTGTGTGTGTGTGTGTGTGTGTGTGTGTGTGTGTGTGTGTGTGTGTGTGTGTGTGTGTGTGTGTGTGTGTGTGTGTGTATGTATAAAGCAAAACTCAAATTGTGTTTGTGTGTCAGCTACCTGGGCAGGGACATGAAGCTCTGGCTGGACAGAGAGAGTACTGGAGGTCTTAGCTTGGCCACTAAGCTGGGATCTCAACTCTATAGCTGTGCCAGTGGGGAGTCTTACTGGTGATCTGGAGAAAGAGGGAGAAACCAGCCCCAGACCGATTGTGGTCTCTGTGTGCTCTTAAGGGAAATTGCACTTGATGCAGCGAGCTGCATCTGGAAATCCTGTGTGTGTGCCTGTCATCCTCCCAATGTACATCTCTCACTGATGCTAGTGGTGAGGATTGTGGCTCCTTGATTACTGGACTAGTGGTTGGGTGTCACATGTGGTATAATTAGATCTCTTACTATAATATAGCACAAGTACTTTATCCCTGTTATACGTAGCCTACACTTAGAGATATTTACTGTGAAATCCATTTCCCTTAATGAGTTCATTACTTCATGCACTTTTGAAATATGTGAATTCCAGTCTAAGGAAAGAATTACACCATCAACAAGCTGGATTGCAGCATAGTATTTGTGGATTTTATAGACCCTATCTATACATTTTGGAATGTAGTCAAGGCTACGTGGAGAGCAAAAGCTAAACCGGTGTTTTGGAAAAAGATCACTGGTATGTAGAAAGTCACTTTCTCCTTTTCTCCTTGGAGTCTAAAGACAGCATGATTTGCCAGTACCCCTTAGTTAAACCTAGGGTATTCGGATAGTAAGCTTAGCCAACTGCTGCCTAAGTTTCTCCAGGTATATGGGAACAGTATGAAACTTAGATATGTCAGTTTTTAAAAATCATTACAAAAAGGATATTACAATCTGGCTTTAGGACTAACAAGGTTCTGGATTTTTTTTTTGATACCGACAAAATGAATCTGTTCTATTCAGTAATAGATTCTTCAATTACCCCTAGTTTTAGCATATTTTTTCAGCTTTAAAGCCTAATTTTAGATCTTCAAGGATTTTGTAAGGTCCGAGATGCACATTCTCCAACTACTATCTTATTGTGGTGGACAATGGGATGGATTCATCCTAGTAAGTCTAAAAATATTTCCTTGGTCCATGAAAGGAATTCTAGGACATCTTACTTCTGGCCCTTAGAAAATTTGGTTTCTTGAATGACTTGAGGAAATGTGGTTAATTGCTTCTCTTGCTCCCAGATGACTATACTCAGTCCCATTCCTACCACATTGAACTCTGGTTCTCTCCAGGGTTTAATACATTAATGTAGTGGATCTGTTTGGACACCCAGCTCTCCACTTGTTTTACCCTGTAGTTCACCCCATTAAGCTTCTCCAGTATGTCACATGCATCTTGCCAGTTAGTGTAGAACATATTTTCACTAGATGGGACCAGGACTTCGTCACCCCCCACCAGAAATCCCCTATGGTGAGTATTTCAGAAGTAGATTCCTAATAGTTAATTTAAGCTTTTTCTGTATGCTACATTAATACAAGTAGTACAATTTGCATTCTTTCCTGAACACTGTCATGGTGTTCTACTATGTCTCCACAAGGGCTTTTTTTTTTCTTCCGCCAAGGTGTTTTTAGCTATGTTTAATAGTCCCCTGGGCCATAACAATATAACAATACAAAAGCACTAAAGCTAGTAGAGAATTGAGAAACATCCCTTAAAGTCAAAATACATGCTTCAGGGAAATATGCAGTGGCTATCAAGTAAATTGAACACAAGGTATGAGTGGTCAGAGAGGCACAGATAGTTGTGTACACAACGGACTATCAAAGTTAATAGGAGGCACATCCAACACCAATTATCAAATGTAGGTCTTAAAGGAAACAGGCCAGAATTGTAATGGGATGAGACACAGCTATATCTGTGTATAGCTTTTGTTTATGGCATATATTGTTAGATATAAAAGTAACATGGAACTTCCACATTCTGAGTATACCAGTACAACACCACATAAAACATTAATGTGCATGCATATGAGTTGTTCTGTAAGTGTGTGTGTGTGTGTGTGTGTGTGTGTGTGTGTGTGTGTGTGTGTGTGTGTGTATGTGTGTGTATATATGTGTGTGTCAATGGTAAGAACAGCAGGAAGTAACCTATAATGTCCATATAGAAGGCCATGTCTCAGAGTGTACACAAGATAATGTGTGATATGAAAGAGGGGAACACAGTCAGACTACTTACCTGTGATTCATATGACTGTGAGTGTGCTGCATGCTGTGTGGGGTAAATGATTACACTGGTTATTGCATGCCTGTTACTATCAGAAGGTTATGGTGTATGCCTTTGTGTAGTATTAACACTCCCATTGCAGTTTACAGAAAAGGAAGAATGCTGTAATACAGTAAGTGGACAGTGGTTGTCTATAATGGCATAATTACGATTCCCTGTTTAAATACTGGGTCTTACAGTGCTGAGTCCTGATACAAAGAAAAATATTGAAAATCCAGGAAAACAGTGTGTACCTAACATTGCACTTCTACTTTAAACCTTTTTTTTTTTTTTGCATGGCAGCATGAAGCCCATGAATGTATATACAAATCCTGAATTCACCATACCTTGGAGAAAACGGAATATTCTGAGAAATTTAAATTTCAGAACTAGTATATGTAAGTCTAGATTTATGGTCATTCAATCTACACATTTTGGGACTCAACATTTCGAGTCTCAGTATTTTAAATTGTTACCCATTAATAACCAAACAACGCCCACATAGTGTAGACAACCATCCAGAAATACAGTCATATGTTAAAACTTTAATATTTATTCCATCAAAATGAATGGTTAAGCACTCTCATCCCTAAAATCTCAGGAATCTTCAGGACCACTGAACAATAAATAAAGACATTCAAACAGGTTTTGCCAAAATCATGTGATATTAATTTGAATCAATTTTCTATTAAATAAAAAGTTAATAGCTTTTGTTATTATAGTAAATAAAACTTGTAAATATTTACATTTCCCAAAACAACACTTTAAAAACAAAATATTAAAACATATAAAATCCATACAACCCTGTAAACCTGTTCATAAGCTTATTCACAAAGATGAATAAAGAAAAAAGTAATGTGCTAACCACTTAATAAATATTTAAAAAATATATATTGAAAATTTAACAACTTGAAAATTGATTATAACTTAGAAGCTCTAGGTTTTAAAACTGGCAACATGGAAACCTGTTCATTTAATCTGGGGAAAAATGAAGCATTGAGTCTCAGTTACCAAATAAGTTCTGTAGTCAATTCTTGTTTCCCAAGACGCTCCCTGGTTGGAAATGGGAACAGTTTCTAATATTTGAAATAAAAATCTTGTGGTAATTAAAACATGTAGGTGTGTGCTTAAAAAGGGCATTGTTAATGTTGCATTTTGAGATGATGTAAATATGTTCATACTGTATATTCTCTTATGAAAAGATCTTTCTGTTTTGTCAATGTAGAAACTGTCACATCCAGAACAAAGTACAATGTAAACCACCATTTTGTTGCACAATTACCTTCAGCTACCAATATAGTATAGTTGCCCAACCTAACGGGTTGCTATTCGAGGATGTTTGTGCACTGACTACAAGCCCCACATTTAAGCGTAGCCTTGCTAGTCTTAGTAGTAATCTGATTTTCAAACATGTCAATGTTTCTGAAGAAGTCACAAGATTTTAGGCATGAAATAGCTTAACCATTCATTTTGATGCAATAAATATTGAATTTTTAACATATGGCTGTATTTCAGGATGGTTGCCAGACACTATATGGGCTGTGCTTGGTTATTAGTTGTTTTATTAGTTGCATGGTTCACATGCTTTCGTTTTGTTTCAATAAATGGTTACCCATACTAACACAGTGTAGATTTATACACATAGCAATGTTCATGACAAGGAGAAGTATGGAAAGAGCAAGATCTCTGTGAAGAGGAAGAGTATAAACATCAAGTTCTAAGGTGCAGAGAATGAGGTGATACTCTTGTCCCTTTGTCTCCATGGCTGATGGCTCTTCTGGCTTGCATAATGCTGGCTGATCCATAGAGAATGTACTTGGCAGGCTTTTGTGGTTGACATCAATGTTGTTAGTCACCAAGACTATACTTATTAGTAGAACAGATGTAGAGCCATTAACGTTTCCCTTGCTGATGAAAAAAGTCTCTCTGCCTTGCACGGGAAGGTAGAGTGATGGAAGGAGGGCCCGATCCCAAATGCTGAGCATCCTGGCTGCATGTATACCTCTACACTTTTTGGCCCTGCTTTTACCCCAGGAATCTAGCCTGTGCAGACACCCTGTCCCAACCAAATTAACACAACGCATGCACTTGCTGCTGCAACAGTAGAACTCTGCTGCCTCATCCCCTTGGAATTAAAGCCAAGAAGATTCTAAATAAGTATGTGCTTCTGCTGGCAAACCTTTAATTACCTTACTGTTTAAACCTTGCTAGTTGCTTAGTATACTCCCTGCCAGGAAAAGCCAGCAGCCTAAACCCCCCTTGCTCCAATTTCTCTGCTCCTCCACCTCTTCCCTGACTTACACTAGCTCCCTTCTTCCTTCTGTCTGTCTTGGTCCAAAAGATATCCCAGAGGCATAGGTGTACTTCTACATCTGTCCACTAGGTGGCACCCTTCCCCCTCTAAAGTAGACCTTTTTGCTCCCTCTTCAGGCTTTCTCTCTAAGCATCAACACTTCTTTCTTACTCATCTCCTATACTCTTGTAGCCCACTTGTAGCTCTAACATTTCTTTTCTTCACTCTCTCCTAAATCCTCATAGCCCACCCTTGACTAACAACTAAGTTCCCTCTACTTACCGCACTGCTAACTTACCCCTCTGCTTCAATGTTCCTCTGATTGGCTCTCACACCTCTCTGGCCCTCTTTGGTTTTACTTCCCCGTATCGCTCTATGCTGTATTGCTCTTTTCTCTCGCTCTCTATTCTTCACCCCATATCTACCTTCTCATCCTGCCCATGATAACTACTTCTCCTACTAATACACTTCTCTACACTGCTCTCCTCTCTCTTTCTCTCTCTCCATCTCGCTCTCTCCCACTTATTCTAACTTATTCCCCTGCTTGGGATATCACTGCATCCCAGTACTAAACTCTATCATCAGATCTCTCCCCACTCCCAGAACCTATACTTCCTTTTCAGTCATTATCTGTATGGTACCTCCCCCCATGTCTCAGACTTACTGGTTCCTGGTCCGTACCTGATTACTCCCTCCCATTCCCCTCCCCCCTGTTTCTGAACTTCCTTCTGGAAGTGATAAAACTCCTCCCAAACTTTGGGTGCCATCTTTAAACTTTGCCCGATCCCGGCTGCTGAGCATCCTGGCTGCTTGTATACCCCTACAGTAAGCAGAACCTGTTTTGCTGGTTTTTTTTGCATTGTTGCTTTTTTATGGCTTATGATAATCACGCTCTATATTAAGAAAGCACTAAGACTGTCATGTTGTGTATACCCCTACAGTAAGCAGAACCTGTTTCGCTGTTTTTCTTTGCATTGTTGCTTTTTTTATGGCTTATTATAATCACACTCTGCATTAAGAAAGTGCTAAGACTGTCATGTTGTGCTTGAACATATTATAATATAGTTATTGGTGATGATTACATGTCCCTTCTTTAAGCTCTGTACTCTGTAAATGGTATGTCAGCTATAATGTGCTATCTGTAGAGTGTACTGGTCTATGTATTTAACTAACGATACAGAGTTTGCTAGCTTATAATTACTATCTCTGCTAAATCTATTACCTGCTATTATTATCAGGGTATTGATATATTTTCTCTTCATAAATGGCTGTTAGCTGCTATTTATGAGGCGCGTACTGGTTAATGTACTCATGCCGTGAAGTTGTTGGCTTTTACTATCTTGTAAACACCAACTTCCTCGTGCATGTTTCTGAGATACGCTATCCTCCCAAGTGCTTAAAGCACTCTGTACTACGACACTAGCCTGTCCATTCTAGAGTGCCTATTTGTTTTATCGGCCAATTTTGAACAGACAAGCTCTTGTTCTACTTCAAATGGGTTTTTGGCCAGTTGGTGAGCTAAATGTTTAAGTTGGTGCTCAAGACACAATTACTCAATAGTAATTAACTATTACCTGCAATGATTGTTTTACTTTTTACTCATTTGTTAAATGATGTCTGCTGCTATAGTAAATAACTATTAGCTGCAATGATTGTTTCACTTTTTACTCATTTGTTAAATGATGCTTGCTGCTTTTACTGTTAATGCATGCACTGTAACTGCCTAATACTACTACTAGGAGTGAAAGTGTATTTTACTTTATTAAATTACTACTTCTCATTCCACTTTCTCTCCTGTCTTTTAGCTTTTTGGCCCTGCTTTTACCCCAGGAATCTAGCCTGTGCAGACACCCTGTCCCAACCAAATTAACACAGCTCATCCACTTGCTGCTGCAACAGTAGAACTCTGCTGCCTCATCCCCTTGGAATTAAAGCCAAGAAGATTCTAAATAAGTATGTGCTTCTGCTGGCAAACCTTTAATTACCTTACTGTTTAAACCTTGCTAGTTGCTTAGTATACTCCCTGCCAGGAAAAGCCAGCAGCCTAAACCCCCCCCCCCGCTCCAATTTCTCTGCTCCTCCACCTCTTCCCTGACGTACACTAGCTCCCTTCTTCCTTCTGTCTGTCTTGGTCCAAAAGATATCCCAGAGGCCTAGGTGTACGTCTACATCTGTCCACTAGGTGGCATCCTTCCCCCTCTAAAGTAGACCTTTTTGCTCCCTCTTCAGGCTTTCTCTCTAAGCATCAACACTTCTTTCTTACTCATCTCCTATACTCTTGTAGCCCACTTGTAGCTCTAACATTTCTTTTCTTCACTCTCTCCTAAATCCTCATAGCCCACCCTTAACTAACAACTAAGTTCCCTCTACTTACCGCACTGCTAACTTACCCCTCTGCTTCAATGTTCCTCTGATTGGCTCTCACACCTCTCTGGCCCTCTTTGGTTCTGCTTCCTGCTCCGTTCGCCCTTCGGGCTCACTCCGCTCCCCTACCCTGCCCCCAATTCCCACCAGCCCCAGCACCACTACATTTATTCCCAACAAACTCCTCCCACTAACTTCATCTTCCTATCACAGCACACAGTATACTACCCCTCCTCCATTCTATTAACCTATCTCACTCTTCTCATGATTTCCCATCCCCCATTCTTTAATCTTACTATACCCATCCTCCTATATCCTATCCCACTACCACTACTCCCATCCAATCCCAACTCCACTGCATAATTGCCTTCCCCTATCCTTCCTATCTCTTTAACTCTCCTCATACACTTTTATACCATCCCTCCTCAACAAATTCTATTACTTGCTCTCCCTACTCCTTTCTCTAACCCCTCCTTCAAATCATGCCCCCCTGTATCCCTTATCCATCCGAATCCCCAGCCTCCTTCTCTTCTTTCTAATTCCCCTGTATCATGCTACCTCTTACACCCATATAGCCCTCCCTTTGCTTCCCCCTACCCAAATTATCCACAAATATCAACCACAATCTTCCCAACTCACTCACTTCCACAACATATCCTCCTCCCTTATACATCACAACCCACTGCACCTTCTCCATGTTAAGCTATTCACTACCCCTATACAAACTCCCTCTCTTAAATTACTACTAACCCCTGATCAATACCTTCGATGCAAACACCTCAGGCCAAAGGTTATTACCTGCAATTTCCTTGCCTTATCAGGAGACATTCATCCAAACCCTGGCCCCTGCCTCCACACAAAATTCACCAACCCTCCACCCCCTCCTTCACCCACTATAGACAATTCCTCCTCCCCTTCTCCTCCCTCTTCCCCCCTTAATACCCTTTAGATCTTCACAATCAATGCCCAAAGCCTTAACAACAAATCTCACCTCATCCATGCTTGGATCAATCACCACCAACCTGACATCTTCGCCTTATCCAAAACCTGGCTAAAACCCCATATTTCTGACTCAGAAATCATGCCTCCTGGCTACCAAATCCTCAGAAGCGACCGTATAAATAAAAAAGGTGGAGGCTCCGCTCTAATTTACTCCAACCTTCTCTCCCTTGTCCCTCTTCAAATCCTTACCCCTCAATTCAAAAATTCTGGAATCACAACAAGCCTTCTCCATTTGAATAAACATAAAACTATCTGCATTATTTCCGTATACATCTCACCCGGCAACAATATCCCCACCTTTGAAGATATCCTACACTGGGCCTCAAACAAAATAAAATATGAAACCTTTATTCTAGGTGATGTCAATATTGACTGGAATAAAATCAACACTCCTTCCCCTCTTCTATCCATTAACCTTTACAACTTCACTCAAGTGATCCATTCAACTACTTGACCAAACAAAAAACAACCTCCTGGTTCCATCATTGATTGGATACTAGTCTCCAACCCTAACAAAATTACTCTCTCTGGCACAATCCCCGACACTTTCAGTGACCATCTCCCTGCCTTCATCCATAGATCTACTAGCACCATCCAACACCAACATGTCTTTATTCAGACCCGTGACCTTAGCAACTTCAACCCCTCTACTTTCTCTAACATCCTAAAACAAATGAACTGGCAAATCCTAAACATTCTCCCTCTCGACAACGCTGTAAAACATTTTAACTCTGTCTTCCTAAATACTCTTAACTCTCTAGCCCCCCTAAGAAACAAACGAATCAAAAGCAACTCTGCTCCCTGGCTCACCAAAGAAACTAAACATATTGTTCACCACAGAGACAAATCCTGGAAGCTTTACCAGAAAAACAAACTGTCCACTGCCCTCCCCCAATATACTCAACTCCGCAACCAAGTAAAAAAACTTATTACCAAAGACAAAAAAAGCTTCTATAACAAATTTCAGCTCAACAACAACAAGAACCCTAAATCATTCTGGAATTCAGTTAACTCCCTTCTCCATCCAGGATCTAGAAATAACCCCTGCCCTGATCCTAGCTTAACTGACAGCAAACTGAGCATCCATTTCAATACCTTCTTCACTGAATCCATAGCCAAACTAACTAAAACATTCCCTACTACAAACCCTCCCAACTCCCTCCACACAGCACCCATCTCCCCAAATAACAATTCCCCCAATTTCCATCTCAAGCCAGTATCTACCTTCCTAATAAAAAAGCTTTTATCTAAACTAAAGCCTTGGTCTAATGCCCCAGACAATATAACCTCCGCCTTCCTCAAATATGCAGCTGATGTTGTTGCTCTCCCAATCAGTATCCTGATCAATAGATCCTTAAATGAATCTTATGTGCCCAAACTCTGGCGTTCAGCCTACATTCTTCCTCTTCATAAAGGAGGCAAAGACACCTCTATCTCCAACTTCCGCCCCATTGCCCCCCTATCTCCATTATCTAAAATCCTAGAAAAATGTGTCCACCAACAACGTTTGCCATATCTAATTCAGAATGACCTCCTTACTCCCACCCATCACGAATTCTGCCCTGGCCACAGAACTATAACTGCCCTTCTATCCTTCCTAGAAATGGTCAATCTTGCTCGAGACTCTGGACTTATAGTATCCGCAGTTCTGCTAGATCTCTCAAAAGCCTTCGACACCATTTCCCATTCCCACCTTCTCCATCTCACAAACCTTAATCTCTCCTCCAACACTCTTTCCTGGTTCTCCAGCTACCTTTCAGACAGATCACAAGCTGTCAAATGGAAGAACTCCTCCTCTTCCTTCCTGCCTACCCCAACTGGTGTTCCTCAGGGATCCATCCTCGGACCCATGCTTTTCAACATCTTCATAAATAACCTTCATGCTTACATCCCTGACACTACAGTCATCCAATACGCTGATGACTCTACTTTGGTCTGTGCTGCCCCCAATATTCCTGAACTTCTGGATAAAATTCAAATAACTTTTTCCACTACTGAGAGTTGGATGCACCAAAATCACCTCTCCCTCAACTCTAATAAATCTAAAATCCTAATATTTCTCCCCTCCACAGTCCCCTCCTTTGACAAAAACACTTTCAAGATACTAAGCAAATCTTCCAATTCAATAGAAGTAGTCCCCTCTGCAAAACTCCTAGTCATCATCATAGACGAACACCTCAAATTTGATCTTCATATACTTCAAAATATAAAGAAAACCCACCAAATGTTAGGCATGTTATATAGGAACAATCCATTTCTCTCCAACTCCTGTAGGCATACCCTGGCAACAAGCTACCTCCTACCTTCTCTTCTATATGGAGCTCCTATCCTAACCAATCTGTCCTCATCTATCACCTCTAAACTTGAAGCTTGCTATAATGAGATCTCCAAATTTGCCACCAAATCCAAAACCTCAACACACCACTGCCTCTGCCTTCAATCCCTGAACTGGTTAGAACTCCCTAACCACCTAGACTATCTCCAACTAACCTACGCTCAAACTAATATTCTCCCCTATTAAATGCCCAGCCTTAAGGAATATTCTCCCTCCCTACATCCCAAACAAATCTTTGAGATCTGAACACCAAAACCTAATCTCCATTCACAAACCCAAACGTCCCTCTGGCCAACTCCTACTTTCCTTCTCCCTAGGTAAAAAATGGAACTCTCTCCCTCCCTCACTTAGGACTCTTCCTAATCTTGAAGCCTTCAAAAACCAACTCTTCCTACACCTGTCTTCCAAATGGAAATGCTCATGCTTTCACCCTACATAAACTTTCCCACTAAGCTTTACTTACTCCTGCTCTACTAGACGCTCATGCTTAATGCCTCTTCTCCAAAGAATCTGTAATAACAGATATCAAATAAACTCCTAGATTGTATTTAAAAAAAAAAAATATATATATATATATATATATATATATATATATATTACACTTGCAATTTTCTCTTCTTTGAGAGTATAACCTACATTTTTGTAACCTTTCTTTTTGCTATTATATGTACTTACTCTCTAACATTTTGTAACCTTTTGTATTTGTAACCTATTTTTTTGTATTGCACATGGAGCTTTTCTCCTCGGGCCTCCACCGAAAATGGGCACATCTTGGCCCAGTGGATTTCCCCGGTAATCAAACTGAAAATAAATAAAATAAATTAGTAGTTCACCTGTGATGACGATAGAGGACATTCTGGGTCAATATCAGAGAAGGAAGAGACTCGTCATAGTCACACAGTGTAGTGTTGAACGTCAGGGCTCAGTTGCAATGTTCTCCAAGTGTATCTGGTGGAGATACCTCAGTTAGGTATTGCTAAATTTCATTATACTATGGTTATTTTTGATTGTTGCCTTTATCATTGCAAATCTATCTGATATTGTGAACTCTGGGAAATATAAGAACAGCAGGGAGTACCACATCCATGGGCACTGCACAAGGTAAAGTATTTTCTGGTATTGTTATTAATAACTGAAGTCTTAAAGCTGAAAACTGAAGGAAAGGTAGAGGTGATGGGTTACAGTTATATTGGGTGTTGTGCTTTGCTGTACCTATAGGTGATTCTCTATCTGACACCACCATTGTGGAACTTCCATCCATACCTCTCAACCTCTTAGAGCAAGAAATATGTACAAAACCATACGAAAAAGTGGGACAAAGGCCCCAAAATAGAGACAATTTTTAAGTATTGCTCTTACAAACTTAGAAAGTTGATAGAATAACAGGTTTTGCATTAACATGAATTTTCTGAATGGGTATGAAGTCTGAAACTCAAGTGTCTGTCATTATTTTCTAACTTCAATTATTAATGAGTTCCCATTAATTTGACAGAAAACCACAGTTTTATGAAAAGTAGACCAAAAATATGAGGCAAAAAATCTGGACATTCTACAAAAATCTGTACAGTTGAGAGGTATTCTTCCACCACTTGATAGCACAGAATTCTCATGCTCTGATGATGATGGAGGCCATTGACTTGCATAGTCAGGAAGTGTAGTGTCTGTGTTGAACACACACACACCCTACAGGTGGCTGCTTGTTACTCACAGTTGCCTACTGAAATTTGGTTGTTTCTGAATCCCAGAAATTTTATTACAAGGCAATAAAGAAATACAAAGCTGAAAACTGATAGGTCAGCTCTTTGTTAACAACTACACAAAAAATCCAGTAGGAAACAAAAAAATCATAGGGTGATTTCTCTCTTTTTGCCCCATCAACTAAGCTACAGTCATTAGAATGGCACAGTGCCTCCACTAGTCATATGTCTTCCTAGGTGTAATCAGCAACAGTCCTTTCCTAACAGCAGGAGTAGGCAACAATTCACATTTGCAAACCAGTTTTCTGTCCACTTCTTTGGAGCAGTAGAAAATGGATAACAAACAGTCCACTCTCTGTTTCTTTGCATTAGTCAGTAAAGATAACAAAATAGTCTACTCTTTCTTTCTCTATTGCTGCTGTTGTTGGTAACCTCTCACACAGGGAGTAACAATAATCTTACAAACAAGTAAGAGTTCAGACACTTTCTGTCAAGTTTCCCTTAACACGTATTAAAACTAAACATAAAAAGTAATCCGATAAACAGTTGATGTCCTTACATTCACTGCTGCAGTATTCATAACTTATGGGATTCCCTGCCGCGAAGCCCATCGTCCGACCAGTCTACCAAAATCTACCATTGCTTTAAGGTACACTGAACATTACCTACACACTCCTCGTGCAGCATAGGACATAAAGGTGATGTTCAGGTGTACCATCCTCAGAACTTCTTTGCCACCAGTCCAAATGCTGCTTTTAACCATCAGTCTGTCTCCATCTGTTTTTTGCTGTTTTTTTCTATTTGTTGGACTTCTGATGATTACTCCTGTTTGCTGAAGTCCTCACCATTGCAGATAAGTACCCAGTTGGGGGGGGGGTTCTTTTCTTGATTTTTTTCATGCTGTTTGGGAGGGTTAATGTCATCCAGGAAGGGAAAATGCCAGTGTGGGAGACAGATTCCCCATAAATACCTCCACAATAAGTGCCTTTTTTTGCCTAAGAGCTTCTCACGACCATATGTCTTGTTCAATTTGCCAGATGTCCTTAATATGAGACCTCCCAGGAAGCCTGTTATTCCTCCATGGGATCTTAATTTCATTCTAGAGAAATTGGCTCAGGCACCTTTTGAGCCTGCTGTTTCAGCTTCCTTGTAACATTGTTCTTGGAAGACAGTTCTTTTGTTAGCTCTTACTTCTGCCAAGACGGGTGTCTGAGTTGCACGTCCTTATGGCTTGTCCCCCTTTTTTGATATTTCATGAAGACAGGGTATCCTTGCATACTAATCCTTCTTTTATGCCCAAGGTGGTTAATGGGTTGTCACTTAATCAGTCTATTAATTTGCTTACTTTTTTCCCTTCTCCACAATCTGACAGTGAGAGGGTGCTGCATACCTTAGACATGCATAGACAGCTCAGATTTTATTTGGATAAGAGTAAAGCTATCAGACAATCTGATCAGTTGTTTGTTTTCTTTCATCCTAGGTCTTTAAGATTGTTTGTTTCCAAGCAAACTATTTCTACTAGGATTTCAAAGGCTATTTTTTTGTTACACTTTTCATGGTGTGAGCCTTCCTTCTTCTGTGAAGGCTCATTCTACTAGAGCTGTGGCTTCTTCTGGTGCTTTTTCAAGGACTCAGATACTAACTCTATTCTTGAAGCAGCTACCTGGACTTCTTTGAATACTTTTACCAAACATTACCAGTTGGATGGTATCTCCAGAGCTAGAGCTGGTTTGGCTGATGCCATTCTTCATGGCTTCTTAGAGGGCACTGCTGCTGCTTCCTCCTTCCAAGTTTCTTCTTGAGATTTGGCACGCTCCCATAAGTGATGAATACTGCAGAGGTAAATGATGTAAGGATAGTACACTTGTGTAAAATCTTACCATAACAGTAGATGCCCTTGCCTTCACCACTGCAGTATTCACTCCCTTCCTCCACACTCCTAGTCTTTTTTCCTTCCTGGATGTGCAGGTCCTCCTTAGTTTTCCTTAGACTGCTGCTCCTACTGGGGCAATCAGTTCTAAGGATGGTACACCTAAACATCACCTTTATGCCCTAATCTACATGAGGAGTGTGTAGATGATGTGCAGCACACCTTACAGCAATGGTAGACTTTGGTAGTCTGGCCAGGCAATGGGCATTGTGGCAGGGAATCCCATAAGTTAGGAATACTGCAGTGGTGAAGGCAAATACATCTGCCATTATGGTAAGATTTTATACAACTGTAATATTCTCTTAAAAGATCTCCCCATTAATGAAAGCAAGTGTAGATAAAGTCTATCCCTTTATAACCCCATTTTTTCTCATTTTTGCATATGTGATTATCTCAAACAATAACCATCATCTACAGCCAAAGTAACATTCCTCTGGTGTAATAGCAGTAGTTATAATTGTGTAGAATGCAGTTTCTGGGTGAAATATAACATGCAGATAACCTAATGACTTTTGCTAGACAGCATTTAGGACAAGCACTTAAGAAATTAAAATAAAGCCTCTTACATCTGGTTCAGGTAAAAAACACTGAAGAATTAGGCAAACAATCAGAAGGTCTCCTGACCAGCTCCAGTGCAGACTAAGTCAGGTAAGATGCCTTGGGGCCAATGACTTACTATAAATACCTGGATGCTTTTCCATCTCCTCACCATTCCAATAGGAACTGTGGTTTACAGTCCTCTCTCTTTCTTGAGGTACACCTCTCCCAATATTAAAATACGCTTCACTTCTTCCAGGTTATACACATGCCTCCAGGGTGCACTCAGTAAGTTTCTTAGACTCTCTAACTTTCTGTCATATTGATTCTGACAACCAGCCACCTCTTTCCCCAGATCTCAGTGTCTGGCTAACAGGTGGGGATTTTAAGGGCCAACTACCTACTGCACCCTAACTACATTTAAGGGTCTGTGAAACTTCTCTGCTAGAAGTGCCAATTTAATATGTTACAACTGACATTTATGTTACTCTGCGGTGGTGGTGCTGCGGTAGCATTGTCGCCTCGCAGTAAGATGTTGACCTGTTCGATTCTCAGCAAAAGCATCTTCTGTGTGGAGACATGCATGAATGGGTGTACTTTCTTTGAAGGTTGTGCGTCAGGCCTGGCAAGTCGGTACATAAAAATCTGCTGCCAATCATTAGCGGACCGGAGTTCCACTGCGGTGACCCCTAACCGGGAAAAGACAAAAGATACAACAACAGCTGACATTTATGTTACTGTCAGCAGGGGGAAGGAAAAATGGATCTGTGGGAAAACATAATAATATATCCAAAATAGAAGTTCAAATAGCAAATTATTTAAAAAATAGCTTCAAAATCAGAAAATGTGCATAAACTTTCATGTCAGCTGTGGGTATGCACTTCTTTAGATGCTAATTAAAGCGGCCATTTTTAAATAGAAATCATATGCTGGAAACTAACACATCACAGCACAGCAAGTGTAAATATATAAAGCACTAATAAGACAAAACGTAAATTCAATCACACTTCTCTGTTTAGGATTATAAAGAAAGTTTCTTTAAATAAAAGGAGTGTTGATAAAATGCTTAATACTGAATATGAAGAGTATTTTTGGATTATTCTATTCATAATATATGCTCATACTAGTCCCAGGTTAACCCACACCAGTGCCCTGTTGCAAGGATTCTGCTAAGGTCCAACTGTTTGATCCCTGTTTTTCATTGTATACTTGTTTTTCCAATAATAAGTCCTTTACAGTACTGGTTGACCTGTTCAACCAAAGTTATGTTCTGAACTGAACTAATAACTGTTTTCTAGTGCAAAAATAAAAAAAGTATCTCATTTTTGTTCAAATATGTATCATTTACTATAGAAATTACCTAGAAATTGTTACTCTTTGCTTATGTATGCTTGTTTGTATTCTTGTATGTATACTTGTATATTCATGTTTTCTTATTGTCATGTGGAGCTTTTCTCCCCAGGCCTCCGCTGAAAATGGACCTGTGTCCAGTCGGACTTCCCCGATTAACAAATGTAAAATAAAAAATAAATAAAATAAAAATAATTCTCATCCTTTTAGTATATAAATTCTTTACAAAGCCAAAAATAATGTGGGTGGTCCAAAATCAGGGAAAGATTTTTAATACTGTTCTTATAAATAAAATTGCTAGAATAACAGGTTTTGAATTAGCATGATATGAACTCTAAAACTCAAATGCCTGTAATTGCTTAATAACTTCAATCGTCAATAATTTGCCAGAAAACCACAAATGCTATTTGGAGCTGATGAAAAATGTGGCAACAATCTGGAAACTATGAAAAGTTGACAAATATGATTGCATTATATGTCAATATTTAGTCAACACTTAATTGTACAGCAAGTTAGAAGCCAGTTTTAAAGAAACACAATGCTTGGAGTGAGTGAAGTTTAACATTTTATATGTGTTAAAAAGGATTGTGAAGGCAAAAAGTAAAAGAAAAGTGGCCAGGTTCACACAGTGGCAAAAAGAGCCAAAAGAGGAAAAGGGAAGGAGACATACGAAGTGCTAATAATACAGGGAGATCTTTTGAGAGAGTATATGGAACCAAGAAATAAATGAGAAAAGTGTACCAAAAAGGAAAAAAGAGGGAATGAAAAAACATTAGCAGAAGACATTAATACAGAGAAGATGGTCTCTTAAAAGTATATAGGAGATAAGATGGGAGAGTGATAAACTGTTGAACTAGCTCAGAGGCTTCAGTAGAGGCTGAAAGCTGATGGCAGAGTATAAGAGGGGCACTTAGTGATCTAAAACAGAGATTTTCTTAGTCAAACATCTAGTACCATAACAGAACAACATATGTGATATAGTCTACAATCAGATAACATGGCATGAGCACCCTGTGAGGGTACACTCATGGAAGATCCAGAATACACTGATACAACTGCCCTTCTCAGAATGCAAGGGAGCATCTCAGGATACTACAGGATGAAGAAGAGACTGTTGCTAGGGAAAGGATTGCTTGATCTAGTCTGCTTAGCTTGCTACAACAGTGTCTCTGACAAGGACATGTGGCTTATGAAAGGGTTTAAATCAGGGGAGAATTGCTCCAAAAGCATTTCTTTAGAATGTGGGAGGAAACTGGAGTACCCGGAGGAAACCCATGCGAAGGCAGGGAGAACATGCAAACTGTACACAGAAGGCACCCCAGCCGAGAATCGAACCGGAGAACCTCTTGCTGTGAGACAACAGCATTAACCGCTGCACCACTGCGCCGCCCATGGTCTAGGTATGGACAATTTGCTCCAGGGCATTTGAATTCACAAAGTCAAGGAACTTTTGTGCTAGCGAGTTTGGGCTAGCGTATGTTTCCCAGTTGATTGTGGGATAATTGAAATTTCCCATAGCCAGTGTGTTCGGTAAAATTTGGGTTGTCTTCAGTTTATAACTCTCATAATACACAGATGAAAAGAGCTTCCATACTAACAACTGTCACAACTTTTGCCTTATATGCCTACTAAAAATGTCTTAATGAGTCAGTTTCATGTACACAAGTTTTTTGACATGTGTTATCACTAGACTCCTTGCACAAGTTATGAATACAACTTTTATTAAGAATACCTCCTGTACTGGGACATGATGCTCTTTCTAATCTCTGACACATGAATAGATTGCATTGTTACTTCAAAAAATGTGATGAAACTTTCTTCAAATCAGGGTACAGATTTTTTTCTCTTTCTGTTTTCTGAATATTGAATATAAATTAGGCTTCAAATCCAATCTGAATGTCCATGAGCTATGGCAGTTTCTTCTTATTAAACTGTTTCATGTTGGCATCTCTCACAGCCCTTTATTTTATATACGCCATATGGGCTAGATATATGATACTTTTTCTTATGCATGTGTGCATGTTGCTATTTGTATATACATAGTTTAAGATCTGCATAAGCATTTGCTGAAATCTAATTATCAGTTACATTGTTGAATAATTCATAGCCAACTGTCAGGCTTAATTTCTGACCCTAAACGTTCTCCAAGTGTGATGAGTAATGGAAACTACTATCAGGTGATGGGAGTTAAGAATGTTTCTGTTCCCTGAATTACTCTGCAAACAGAACTGACCACACAGCAATTAATTCAACCCCTGAACTGCACTCTTCACTTTTCTGAGTATTCACAACCCTTCAGAAAGTCACTGGAAATCAGAGGCAGATGGTTCTAATTTATAGCAATACAGCTTCAGTTCATTACTATAATACCTGAAATGAGCTCAGCACATGGCCTTTTTAACCTTGTGATACGTCAGAATAATGACTAATAAATCAGAACCATTTATTTTCCTCTCCCTGTCAAAATCCAGGTCACACCATATCTTCTGGGACTCAAGGCTGCTGTTACAGAAACATTTCCCTAGGTAATAATTCCAGTCTGTATGTGATTGCAAACGGCTGAATAGGCCTAATGTGTATATGATGTTGAGCAACAATTTATAGACTCAGATCCAGTCATGGAAATTTTGTTTTTGTGTCTGGCACTCATAAAGCTCTGAAGAGCTTGCCTTTCTTTAACTTTAAAGTAATTCTTGGAAAAAGAAGCAAAAACCTTTAAGCTATTCAGAAGTTGCACCTGAGGCAACATCACGGTGCGTTAGCATAGTCCTGCCGGCAATGGGTCTCACTTAAACACATTGATTGTTTTCACAGTAGTCTTCACATAATCCCACTTGCTTAGTTTTATAATATCCATTTCTTAGTAGATGATGTCTGGTTGATTCACAATAAGTATCATACAGAGAAACTTGCTTTACACTGTGGGTTAACGGGTAATGATGTTTTTCTGTGAAGCTGCAGGTTATAAATCCAAGCCCAGAGCTCTGTATACATTTTTTACAAAATAAAAGCATTAGGTTGCATGGCATTAACAATTTTTGCACTGCAGAGGATGAGTGTATATCCTTATACCGTGAAATAGAGGTACTGTTTATATCAAGAGCTAAGAACTGAATCTTTTTCTACAGTTATACAATAGAAGCCCAATGCTTAGCCAGCTCATTAATTCCAGAATGTGACCTTTGCTCATTAGATTACTGCATCGTTTTGAATGGTTAGAGCACTGATATGTTTTCTTTTTCTTCATTGCTCTATCATGCTGCTTTGATCAATCATTAAATGGAAAAGGTCATTACAGTCTTTATCTACAAATTCTAGTCACATCTCTTTTTTGTTTCTTTTGCTTAAGCAATTGACAGTATAAATTCCAAAACCTGAGACCAAGCACAAAATAGATACATACATCTTAGATTAGGAATCACTCACTTGAACAAAGGTGCGGTTTCTATTCAGGTTTTTATTTTTTTTTTTAGAATGAGGGCAGCAGCTTTTCAGCATCAAAGGAAAGCAATAAAAACACAGCTGCTGTGTACACCTGTGTACTGCCTAATTCTTATTATATTTTTCCAAAGTGGTTCCATTTCTGCCTGTTTCTGTACTTGTTTTAGGGAATACTACAAATAGAAGCCGTCCTTAAATATGAGCTATGGCTTGTATTCAAAGTAAGCTTTTGTCCTGACCCCCTTCAAATAAATCACACCACACCAAAATGGAATTTCATGACCTTTATTAAATCACAACTTTAATAAGTAACATACTTAGGTTCATTAATCGCAGTATGAACATTTGTGTAACAATTTACCAGGGCAGTGTATTCTGCTCACCAGGCCCCAAAATAAGCAGTATTGCCTCAACCACTCGCTTACTTCCACTTATCGAAGCAGTGTACAACTGCTCACTTTCATGCCCAACCAACCTCCTTGAATCCAATGTCCAACACCAGTGGGGGAACAGAAGAGGGACAAGTCTGCCCCTCGTCTCTGCTTAACTGACCAATACAACTAACAGATAACCAAATCCTTCATGCTATAAAAAAGGGAAAGGTAAGGCAGGCAGCAAGTTCACGCCTAAATCTGACCTCCAGACTCAGCTACCCTTACATAAAACCCTCTTAACCACTCCTTACACTTACATCACTTCCTCTACAGTGCTCATCCATCCAACTTAACCCTTCCATACCCACTACTCTACCTAAACTCTTTTAGCTTCACACTCACTCCCCCCAAACCTTTAGACCCCTTTTCCCTCCTTTATGTTTTATTATTTATTTTATTTATTTACATTTGTTTACCAGAAAATTCCAACTGAACACAGGTCCCTTTTCAGTGCAGGCCTGGGGAGAAAAGCTCCACAGAACAATAAATGAGCAGCAGAGTACATGAAGAACAACTGAATATACATACAATAGACAATGAATACATACTGCAGTAAACATTAGGTATGCATACAATATGAAACATAGTAATGAAGAGATATACCAATATCTAGCTAAAGGCTAGGAATAAAGGTAGGATGTATATAGAGATAGTACTAAGCTCAAACACATACTGTTCTAAACTCATATACCTAACTCTTGTATACAAATATTGCACTAAACGCAAGCAAGTATAAAGCAGAAGCTCCACACGAAGGTGGAACAAGCTAGAAGGGCTAATGGGATGGAAGGGGAAGATAGAGTAAGAGAGGAGACTGAGTGAGTAGTATATGTGGTAGTGAGAGGAAGCTAGGTGTAAGTCAGTTGGATATGTATTTGGAGTTGAGTTGAGGTGAGGTAGTTAAGCATGATATAACAGTCTGAGAGACTGAGTGAGGAGGGAAGGGGAGGGTAAAGGGTGAGCCAGAGCCTGCAGAGGAAGGAATACAATGATCAGACGGTGTGAGGCAGGGTGGCTAGGGGAGGGGAGAGGAAGGGGAGGTAAAAAGAAGGGTTACTAGTCAGGACTGGTGCATGGGCATAACCACAGACTTTTAACTGAGTTTTTAGTGCGGTCTTGAAGTGATTGCAAGAAGATAATTTGGTTATAGGGGGGGATGTTCCATAATCTGGATATAACACAGGAGAATAGTGCTTCTCCCTCTGAGTTCTTGGGTTTGGTCACTAGAAGTAGATTTTTGCTGCTGGAGCGTAGAGGTCTAGTGGAGCAGTAGGGCTTGAGAGGGTTTTGAAGGGATGGGACTTTAAGAGGATGGTTTACTAACTTGTGGGCAAGGGAGAGTTGAATCAGGTGAAGAAGTTGAGGGAGTTCAAACCAGTCAAGTTCTCTAAGTGAGATACAGTGATGGCTGCAATAAGATGCACTAGTGGCACACTTAGCAATCATATTGTAGCAAGCCTTGAGCTTGTTTAAGTCTGTATGTGTAAGGTAGGTAAGTATAGGGAGGCGTAGAGTAAAGAGGAGATTAAGTGGGAATTGGCAGCAGAAATTCTGGCTGTCTTGGTGAGGAATTGTTTGTTTCTGCACAATGCACCTAGGTTTTATGAACCTTTTTTATGGTAAGAGAAATGTGAGTGTTAAATCTGAGATTGTTATCAATCTCAACACCAAATAGTTGGTGTGTTCTGTTGGGGAGATGATGGCATTGTCTTTGGCTAGAATATTAAAGTGGGGGATATAATTGGGTTAGATTTAGAGGATTGGAAGATAAGGAGTTTAGTCATGCTCGGGTTGAGTAATAACTGGGCATTAGATAGCCAGCTTTCTCCAGATGAAAAGGCTTCCTGTGTGATCTTGTGAAGTTCAGGTATAGTTGGGGCTGAGCAGATGAGGGTGGAGTCATCTGCATACTGTATAAGAGATGCATGATTGGTGGCGGTGAATAGATCATTGGTGAAGAGTGAGAATAGTAGCGGACCAAGAATGTAGCCTTGGGGAACACCGAGTGTTACAGGAGGTCGAGGAGATAGGTCATTATGCCAGACAACTGATTGTTGGCAGCCAGTTAGATAGCTGTGAATCCAATCAGTAGCTGATTGGGAAAAGGATAGGTTAGTGAGAACAGAGATTAGTAGTTTGTGTGAGACCATGTCAAAAGCCTTGGATAGATCCAGAAATATATCAGAGGAGAACAGGCCATTATTTTTATGATGAAGGATAGCATTAGTGAAAGAGAGCAAGGTGGTAGTAGTACTGTTAGGAGGTAGGTACTGATGAAAAGAAAAGACTGTGGACAGAGCATTTGGTTTTGATGTAGGGAGGGTGGGTAGAGAGTTGTGTTGTTTAGTCAAAGACAGAATGGTTTCAGTAAAGTGTATATTGAAAGAGTCAGCAATACTGCTAGAGGAAGAGGGAGTGGTAGGTAGGGGGTGCCTACTTACCTTGGGTGGAGAATGGAGTTTATTGTGCTAAAGGTTGTGATGGGAGTAGTTTAGGGCAGACTGACAACATTGGGTTTTATCTTCTCTAATTTGCTGTTTGACCTTGTTGTGCAACTCTAGGAATGTCTGTCTAGAGGAGGTTTTTTTGTTAAGCGCCAGTGCTCCTAGGCCTTATCTCTGATTTTCATTAGTGCCCTGGTGCTTTTTTGTAGCCAAGGGGAGTACTGTGTTTTTATTCTGGCATTTCTTATTGGGGCATGTGTGTTTAGCATGTTTAGGAAGGTGCTATTGAAGAAGTGGATAGCTTCATCCAGATTGAGGTACTTTAGTGGTGTCCAATCACATTTTTGAAGGGATGAGATAAAGGAGAGAGGGTTAAAGTTTACCCTATTTTGGATTTGCCTATAGATAATGGGTTTATCACAATTTAAGTGGTGTCTCAAAAGGAATTTTGGAGTGTGGTCACTGAGGCTGTCTGGTAGACTGCCAGCTAAGTACGAGTGGGGGTCTTTATTGACTATTATCCAATCGAGAGTAGTGTGTTTGTTAGAGTTTTAATTTATCTGGGTAGGCGACTGCATTAGTTGGGAGAAACCATGAAGATTTAGGTTGTTACTACAAGATAGCCAGTTGATATTAAAATCACCTAGGATTATGGTTTCCTGGGATAGGGAATGATTAGCCCAGTTCAGGAGGTTTTCCAGGGGTGGGATGTTTTGGCCAGGTGGGAAGTAGCATCCTATGATGTTGATTGTTTTATTTGGGTTTAGTTTGAGGTTGGCATATAGGATTTCTTCATTTCCAATGTGGGGAGGCAGATGTGTTTAGGATTTGGATGCTGAGGTGGTGTTTAAACATTAGAGCCACACCACCCCCTTTCTAAGATAGTCTATCTACTAAAAGAATGTTATAAACTGTTGGGAGTATTTCCTCACATTTGATGTGAGGTTTGAGCTAGGTTTCAGTCAGGATAAGAATATCAAGCAAATATAAGGCTACTTTGGGTAAGATGGTGATCCAGGTCATAACCTGCTATAGTTCTCCAGCCATCTCCCTAGACTCTCAGTCCATGTTCCTAAGCACCCTGGAATCTATCAAGGTCCAACCTAACACTCATACTAGGAGACTTTAACTACCCCTCCATCAACTGGGAAAACTACTCAAGCACCAATACACTGGCCCGACCCTTCCTAGAATTCATCAGTTCCAATGCCCTGGACCAGCTCATTCTGACCCCCACTAGAGGAAGCAACATCCTTGACCTGGTTATTACTAATACAGATGACCATTGTTCTACACCAGTAGTCATTCCCTTCCTGGTCAGATATGACCATAAACTAATCACCATGGAAATCCATATCTCACCCATACCCCCCGCAAAGGTAACTACCTTGAAAAACATCTCCAAAGCTGACTTTGGGCTCCTATAAACAGAGGTGACTAACTTCACAGTGCTCATGCCAATGAAAAATAGCTGCATGACTGCCGAATCATGCACCAATGCACTGTACTAACATGTACATAAAGGCACTGAACTAGCCGAATGCAACAGAACCAAGACACTCTCCTCCAAAAAAAGGAAGCCAATCTGGTGTTGTCCTGCCATTAATAAACTCTACAACCAATGGAATAGACTGTTGCAGAAAAAGGTGAATTCCCAAGACTGGAAAAACTTCCTTATTAGCCTCAACAAAAAGTTGAGATCCCTCATCAAATCCTCTAAAGCCAGCTATGAAGGCAGAATTGTGGCAGACACTAAAAACAATCACGATGCCTTCTATAGCTATATCAAGAACCTCCATAGCAATACCCAGATTTGCTCTGAGTTACTGCACAATGGTACCTCCTATACCGAGCCAATAGATATTGCCAACATACTGCCCAACAGATTCAGTACCAACTTTACCCCCCCCCAAAAGACCAATCATAATACCAAAAGAATGCCAGGCATCCAGCATTACTGCAGCACAGGTTAAAGCTGCATTGTCTAAGGACAAGAATACAGCTTCCATGGGACCCGATAGTATCCCTGGCTGTGTTCTACATGAATTACAAAGTGAACGGGTACCACATCTGTGTGCCCTGTTCAGTCACAGTCTCACTTCAGGCTTTGCCCCTACTGAATGGCACACTGCTACAGTCATCCCTCTCCATAAAGGGGGAGCAACTACAGACCCTGCAAATTATCACCCCATTTGCCTGATGAGTCTGATATGTAAAGCTATGGAGCATATCACCATGGACCTGATTAACAGATACAAAAAACTGGAAAACAGCAACCTTGTAGCCGGAAAGCCAACTCTAACCAAAGGAATTAAGAATTCAAAGTAACTTCTTTAACGCAAAAGTTTTTATTCTTAAAAAGTAGCGTTTTCGCCGTGGCTCCTGCCTCAGCTTCATCAGAAGAAAATACAAATGGAAACAGCTAACAAAAACATTTAAATACTCTCATAGAGGAAGTGACAAAGCAAACCTAATCATGTGAGCTTAATTAAAAACAATTACATAATTAAAACAAACCAATAAGTACTTAACAAAAACTGTTTGTACTAAAATTAAGAATACATTCATTGTATGTTGTAAAAATGTACTATTAGTAATATAAAACCATTTTTCAAAAGAACCTATCAGTGTTGCTACACAAGAAGTCAGTAACATACTGTTCTTAAAGAAGAAGTCTGAAACATTTACCTAAAATAACTTTTCAGCTTCAATATACATGAAATATTGCAGTTCTCATTTAGGCCAACAGGTCTAAATGCATCTAGATTCAACTGCCAAGCTAATTCAGTACATTCAAGAATGGTTTCAACAGGACCACCCCTAATGTTAAAAGGTACTTGGTCAATACCCATAAATCTAAATGAGTGCCCTGGGTTATTATGTACATGTTTTGCTAAAGCATTCTCCAGCAGTGGTTTTTATTGCGTAAAGGTGTTGGTAAACTCTTTCTTTTAATTTGCGATTCGTTTTCCTATATAAAAGATGGGCAACAGTTGCACAAAGCAATGTAGACCACCGATTTAGATTCGCAAGATATCCTATGGTTTATCTGGTACCTTATATTTCTAACAAAGAAAGAGTTACCTGTCATTATAACTTTACACATATTACAATGGCCGCATTTAAATGAGCCTCTAGTCCTTGCTGTGACATGGGAATGTGATGTTCGTTGTAATATTTCTTTTAAATTATTACTTCTTCTGTATATAACAAAAGGGCGTTGCCCTACCTTCTCAATAAGGTTAACTGAATTAATGACCAATGGCCAGTTTTTTAAAAATATTGCCCAAATATCATTGGAATTTAGATTATATTGAGTAATAAAACTCAAGGAAAAATTCCTAAAGGTAGTAGAACCATTTTGATTTGTTGATTGATTGGCAGTAGCAAATTGGGCATCAATACATTGATTCAACAAAGGTTTGTATATACCACTAACTCTCTTGGAATCAACCTCTAAAATGAGGTCATTTAGAAGCTCAATAGGATAACCTCGGTTTAAAAATAAATCCTTAAGGAACTGGCACTCAGTTCTAAAGTCACTTAAAGTACTACACATCCTTCCTGCACGTACAAGCTGACCCTTAACTATGGATTTTTTCTGTTTGGGTGGATGTAAGCTAGTATAGTGCAGGAAGGAGTTGCAGTATGTTGGCTTCCTAAAAATCTTTGAAGAATATACTCCTTCAGTAAAGTCTTTCGTTAGTCTCACATCTAAATAGTCTGTTTCAACAGTGGAGAAATTAAATGTAAATTTTAACCAATCCGTAGTGTTGTTTATGTAATCAACAAAAGACTGTGCCTCCGGTTCAGTTCCTTTAAACAGGATAAATATATCATCCAAGAATCTAGTGTAGTATTTTATGTTCTGCATTATAGATTCATTGGATAGAATAAACTGCTTTTCCCAAAAGGCTACAAACAAGTTAGCTACGCCCACAGGCGAGCCCATAACTATTCCACATTTCTGTAAGTAATATTTCTGGTCAAATACAAAAAAGTTAGAAGACAGTTCTATGCTTAAGAGCTCAGTGATTATGTATATCTCCTCCTGTGGAGCATTTAAACTTTCCATCAAAAGTTGTAACCATTCCACTGCTTCATCATGTGGAATAGATGTATATAAATCCGCGACATCAACAGTTAGGAAGTTCAACTCAGGGTTGAAGTCAATACTGTTGATGTCACGGAGAAAGGACCAAGAGTCCTTGCAGATTGTGGAAATTTTTTTCACATATTTTGATAAAATGTTGTCTATTAATTTCGAACAGGGGTAGGTCATAGAAGACCTACCGTCTATTAATGCCCTCATGGGGGGGGGTTTTATGGTCTTTGTGTATCTTTGGTATTCCAAACATAACAGGCAACTTTGGTGTAATGATGTCAATGTAGTTGTATGTGTCTAAATCAATTTTGCCTGCAAGGAAAAGATCACGAAAGTATCCCCTAATACGGCCTTGAGTTACATTAACCTCATTTAAGGAGGAAACTTCATAAGCCTGGGATGTAAGAATCTCAAGCATTTTCTCCTTGTATTGGGAATCGTCAAAGACCACCAACCCACCCCCCTTGTCTGGCTTTAGAAACCTAACCGGTAAACAACGCAAGCTATTTAACCAGTGGCGTTGTTCGTCAGAAATATTCATGTTTCTAGAGCCCATATTTGTTTTAGAAACAGTGAAAAGGTGTCTTATGTCAATTTCACACATCTGCTCAAAAAGCAGTAGATTGGGTTGGATGGGAGGGTTAAATACACTAGGTAACCTTAGTTTGTTATAATCTATTGTGGTCTCGTTGTTAAGTAACATTCTCAAATTCAACTTACGTATGTAACATTTCAAATCAATAAGAGTTTTTGCTAAATTTCCATATGTGCTAGGGATAAAAGTATATCCAAATGCTAATAGTTCAACAGAGTCTACATCTAGTTCTAAAGTAGAAAAATTGTAGATAGTAAAATCTTTTTTAAGGTTGGTATAAATGGTAGGAACTTGTGGGGGAGTTCTAGGTCTACCTAGGGTACTATTCTCTATCCTTATCTCCTCCGGTTCGTAGCCACCCCTTGTTTCCTCTGGTTGTTCCCTAAAAAAACATTCTCTTTAGTGGCTGTGGCTTGGCCTTGATTTTGTTGTCCAGGCCCCCCCATTGTTTTTTGAAATCTATTATTGTTATAAACTTTTGAAGTACCCTTTAATCTGTTGCTTCTTCTCACTCCCTGTGTAGCAGAGGTAGAAGGAAGCTCACCTTCTTCACCTGTACTAAATGTTTGCTCTGTTTCAGGCATGATGGAAGCCTCATTAGGTTCTGCATTCTTAGAAACTGGAAGTCTAATAGTTAAATTAGGGTAAGCCTGACTAGATGAGTACACTGCCCTGTCCCTAACTAATTTTTTATTTTTATTAGTTTTTAACTTGTTTAACAAGGCATCTATACTCGAAAAAATACGTTCATAATCAAATTTGAACTGCAAAAAAGACATGTTATTTTTAATTTCTTCATCAAGTATATTCACTTCAGATATAAGCGACAAAATATGTATGTCGTAATGCTTCACAATAACATTTAGTAATTGGAATCCTTGTTCCTGGAATAAACATTCAAGTTCTGCAATGTAGGCATGATCTACTAACAGTCCCGAAGGGGTAAAGTTATTCCTTAAACCCTTTGGTATTAATTTTCTTTTAGACATTGCCTAAAATAGGCAGCCTCAAGCTGCAGTTTTTTTAATTTAAGCAACTTTAGATCAAATACCTTTAGGCAGTCATTAAGTTTATTCACATCCTTCTCTATAGTTGAAGCGTTCTGGAAATCCACTCCAGTCTGATCGACTGGAAGGAAAGAGAAGGGATTTTCCTTATTGATCCAGCTTGACAAAGAAACATCGTCACGCTCCGGTTCGCCTTCATGCAAAGTATTCAAACCAGAGACTGATGGTGTGCGTATGTTAGAATTAACAACAGCAACAAAAGATTGTGCAGTGTCGTTCTGCACTTGGGAATTTGTAGGAAATAACACTGTCTCACTCGTAGTAGGCAAACAACCTTCACGGTGGTTGGAACGCCCAGTACTTTGTTGTTTACTCCGTTGAGGTAATCCTCTTGGCAGTTGGGCTGCCGGAATGGCACTTTCTGAATCCGAAAGTGATACTGGAACGGAAACTGGTACACCAACTTGATCAGTATTTCCGAGTGTTACTTCTTGTTCAATATTTCCGGTTGTGGTAGGTTTACGTTCAATAGCATCCATACGGGTGTGTAAAGCCTCTATTTTTTGAGAAATAGAAGCTAATAACGAATAAATGTCACCTTCGTTAACACTTTTAGAGTTAGTGGCTGTTCCAAAAAGGTTAGGGCTAACCGGACAAACAGGAGTACTTGATTCCATCATGAAAGAACAAACGGTAGTAAAAAAGCAAACAAACTGATACAAAAAACTGGAAAACAGCAACCTTGTAGCCGGAAAGCCAACTCTAACCAAAGGAATTAAGAATTCAAAGTAACTTCTTTAACGCAAAAGTTTTTATTCTTAAAAAGTAGCGTTTTCGCCGTGGCTCCTGCCTCAGCTTCATCAGAAGAAAATACAAATGGAAACAGCTAACAAAAACATTTAAATACTCTCATAGAGGAAGTGACAAAGCAAACCTAATCATGTGAGCTTAATTAAAAACAATTACATAATTAAAAACAAACCAATAAGTACTTAACAAAACTGTTTGTACTAAAATTAAGAATACATTCATTGTATGTTGTAAAAATGTACTATTAGTAATATAAAACCATTTTTCAAAAGAACCTATCAGTGTTGCTACACAAGAAGTCAGTAACATACTGTTCTTAAAGAAGAAGTCTGAAACATTTACCTAAAATAACTTTTCAGCTTCAATATACATGAAATATTGCAGTTCTCATTTAGGCCAACAGGTCTAAATGCATCTAGATTCAACTGCCAAGCTAATTCAGTACATTCAAGAATGGTTTCAACAGGACCACCCCTAATGTTAAAAGGTACTTGGTCAATACCCATAAATCTAAATGAGTGCCCTGGGTTATTATGTACATGTTTTGCTAAAGCATTCTCCAGCAGTGTTTTTTTTATTGCGTAAAGGTGTTGGTAAACTCTTTCTTTTAATTTGCGATTCGTTTTTCCTATATAAAAAGATGGGCAACAGTTGCACAAAGCAATGTAGACCACCGATTTAGATTCGCAAGATATCCTATGGTTTATCTGGTACCTTATATTTCTAACAAAGAAAGAGTTACCTGTCATTATAACTTTACACATATTACAATGGCCGCATTTAAATGAGCCTCTAGTCCTTGCTGTGACATGGGAATGTGAAATTAAAAGAAAGAGTTTACCAACACCTTTACGCAATAAAAAAAACACTGCTGGAGAATGCTTTAGCAAAACATGTACATAATAACCCAGGGCACTCATTTAGATTTATGGGTATTGACCAAGTACCTTTTAACATTAGGGGTGGTCCTGTTGAAACCATTCTTGAATGTACTGAATTAGCTTGGCAGTTGAATCTAGATGCATTTAGACCTGTTGGCCTAAATGAGAACTGCAATATTTCATGTATATTGAAGCTGAAAAGTTATTTTAGGTAAATGTTTCAGACTTCTTCTTTAAGAACAGTATGTTACTGACTTCTTGTGTAGCAACACTGATAGGTTCTTTTGAAAAATGGTTTTATATTACTAATAGTACATTTTTACAACATACAATGAATGTATTCTTAATTTTAGTACAAACAGTTTTTGTTAAGTACTTATTGGTTTGTTTTTAATTATGTAATTGTTTTTAATTAAGCTCACATGATTAGGTTTGCTTTGTCACTTCCTCTATGAGAGTATTTAAATGTTTTTGTTAGCTGTTTCCATTTGTATTTTCTTCTGATGAAGCTGAGGCAGGAGCCACGGCGAAAACGCTACTTTTTAAGAATAAAAACTTTTGCGTTAAAGAAGTTACTTTGAATTCTTAATTCCTTTGGTTAGAGTTGGCTTTCCGGCTACAAGGTTGCTGTTTTCCAGTTTTTTGTATCAGTTTGTTTGCTTTTTTACTACCGTTTGTTCTTTCATGATGGAATCAAGTACTCCTGTTTGTCCGGTTAGCCCTAACCTTTTTGGAACAGCCACTAACTCTAAAAGTGTTAACGAAGGTGACATTTATTCGTTATTAGCTTCTATTTCTCAAAAAATAGAGGCTTTACACATCCGTATGGATGCTATTGAACGTAAACCTACCACAACCGGAAATATTGAACAAGAAGTAACACTGGAAATACTGATCAAGTTGGTGTACCAGTTTCCGCTCCAGTATCACTTTCGATTCAGAAAGTGCCATTCCGCAGCCCAACCGCCAAGAGGATTACCTCAACGGAGTAAACAACAAAGTACTGGGCGTTCCAACCACCGTGAAGGTTGTTTGCCTACTACGAGTGAGACAGTGTTATTTCCTACAAATTCCCAAGTGCAGAACGACACTGCACAATCTTTTGTTGCTGTTGTTAATTCTAACATATGCACACCATCAGTCTCTGGTTTGAATACTTTGCATGAAGGCGAACCGGAGCGTGACGATGTTTCTTTGTCAAGCTGGATCAATAAGGAAAATCCCTTCTCTTTCCTTCCAGTCGATCAGACTGGAGTGGATTTCCAGAACGCTTCAACTATAGAGAAGGATGTGAATAAACTTAATGACTGCCTAAAGGTATTTGATCTAAAGTTGCTTAAATTAAAAAAACTGCAGCTTGAGGCTGCCTATTTTAGGCAATGTCTAAAAGAAAAATTAATACCAAAGGGTTTAAGGAATAACTTTACCCCTTCGGGACTGTTAGTAGATCATGCCTACATTGCAGAACTTGAATGTTTATTCCAGGAACAAGGATTCCAATTACTAAATGTTATTGTGAAGCATTACGACATACATATTTTGTCGCTTATATCTGAAGTGAATATACTTGATGAAGAAATTAAAAATAACATGTCTTTTTTGCAGTTCAAATTTGATTATGAACGTATTTTTTCGAGTATAGATGCCTTGTTAAACAAGTTAAAAACTAATAAAAATAAAAAATTAGTTAGGGACAGGGCAGTGTACTCATCTAGTCAGGCTTACCCTAATTTAACTATTAGACTTCCAGTTTCTAAGAATGCAGAACCTAATGAGGCTTCCATCATGCCTGAAACAGAGCAAACATTTAGTACAGGTGAAGAAGGTGAGCTTCCTTCTACCTCTGCTACGCAGGGAGTGAGAAGAAGCAACAGATTAAAGGGTACTTCAAAAGTTTATAACAATAATAGATTTCAAAAAACAATGGGGGGGCCTGGACAACAAAATCAAGGCCAAGCCACAGCCACTAAAGAGAATGTTTTTTTAGGGAACAACCAGAGGAAACAAGGGGTGGCTACGAACAGAGGAGATAAGGATAGAGAATAGTACCCTAGGTAGACCTAGAACTCCCCCACAAGTTCCTACCATTTATACCAACCTTAAAAAAGATTTTACTATCTACAATTTTTCTACTTTAGAACTAGATGTAGACTCTGTTGAACTATTAGCATTTGGATATACTTTTATCCCTAGCACATATGGAAATTTAGCAAAAACTCTTATTGATTTGAAATGTTACATACGTAAGTTGAATTTGAGAATGTTACTTAACAACGAGACCACAATAGATTATAACAAACTAAGGTTACCTAGTGTATTTAACCCTCCCATCCAACCCAATCTACTGCTTTTTGAGCAGATGTGTGAAATTGACATAAGACACCTTTTCACTGTTTCTAAAACAAATATGGGCTCTAGAAACATGAATATTTCTGACGAACAACGCCACTGGTTAAATAGCTTGCGTTGTTTACCGGTTAGGTTTCTAAAGCCAGACAAGGGGGGTGGTTTGGTGGTCTTTGACGATTCCCAATACAAGGAGAAAATGCTTGAGATTCTTACATCCCAGGCTTATGAAGTTTCCTCTTTAAATGAGGTTAATGTAACTCAAGGCCGTATTAGGGGATACTTTCGTGATCTTTTCCTTGCAGGCAAAATTGATTTAGACACATACAACTACATTGACATCATTACACCAAAGTTGCCTGTTATGTTTGGAATACCAAAGATACACAAAGACCATAAAACCCCCCCCATGAGGGCATTAATAGACGGTAGGTCTTCTATGACCTACCCCTGTTCGAAATTAATAGACAACATTTTATCAAAATATGTGAAAAAAATTTCCACAATCTGCAAGGACTCTTGGTCCTTTCTCCGTGACATCAACAGTATTGACTTCAACCCTGAGTTGAACTTCCTAACTGTTGATGTCGCGGATTTATATACATCTATTCCACATGATGAAGCAGTGGAATGGTTACAACTTTTGATGGAAAGTTTAAACGCTCCACAGGAGGAGATATACATAATCACTGAGCTCTTAAGCATAGTACTGTCTTCTAACTTTTTTGTATTTGACCAGAAATATTACTTACAGAAATGTGGAATAGCCATGGGCTCGCGCTGTGGGGCGTAGCTAACTTGTTTGTAGCCTTTTGGGAAAAGCAGTTTATTCTATCCAATGAATCTATAATGCAGAACATAAAATACCACACTAGATTCTTGGATGATATATTTATCCTGTTTAAAGGAACTGAACCGAGGCACAGTCTTTTGTTGATTACATAAACAACACTACGGATTGGTTAAAATTTACATTTAATTTCTCCACTGTTGAAACAGACTATTTAGATGTGAGACTAACGAAAGACTTTACTGAAGGAGTATATTCTTCAAAGATTTTAGGAAGCCAACATACTGCAACTCCTTCCTGCACTATACTAGCTTACATCCACCCAAACAGAAAAATCCATAGTTAAGGGTCAGCTTGTACGTGCAGGAAGGATGTGTAGTACTTTAAGTGACTTTAGAACTGAGTGCCAGTTCCTTAAGGATTTATTTTTAAACCGAGGTTATCCTATTGAGCTTCTAAATGACCTCATTTTAGAGGTTGATTCCAAGAGAGTTAGTGGTATATACAAACCTTTGTTGAATCAATGTATTGATGCCCAATTTGCTACTGCCAATCAATCAACAAATCAAAATGGTTCTACTACCTTTAGGAATTTTTCCTTGAGTTTTATTACTCAATATAATCTAAATTCCAATGATATTTGGGCAATATTTTTAAAAAACTGGCCATTGGTCATTAATTCAGTTAACCTTATTGAGAAGTTAGGGGAACGTCCTTTTGTTATATACAGAAGAAGTAATAATTTAAAAGAAATATTACAACTAACATCACATTCCCATGTCACAGCAAGGACTAGAGGCTCATTTAAATGCGCCATTGTAATATGTGTAAAGTTATAATGACAGGTAACTCTTTCTTTGTTAGAAATATAAGGTACCAGATAAACCATAGGATATCTTGTGAATCTAAATCGGTGGTCTACATTGCTTTGTGCAACTGTTGCCCATCTTTTTATATAGGAAAAACGAATCGCAAATTAAAAGAAAGAGTTTACCAACACCTTTACGCAATAAAAAAACCACTGCTGGAGAATGCTTTAGCAAAACATGTACATAATAACCCAGGGCACTCATTTAGATTTATGGGTATTGACCAAGTACCTTTTAACATTAGGGGTGGTCCTGTTGAAACCATTCTTGAATGTACTGAATTAGCTTGGCAGTTGAATCTAGATGCATTTAGACCTGTTGGCCTAAATGAGAACTGCAATATTTCATGTATATTGAAGCTGAAAAGTTATTTTAGGTAAATGTTTCAGACTTCTTTAAGAACAGTATGTTACTGACTTCTTGTGTAGCAACACTGATAGGTTCTTTTGAAAAATGGTTTTATATTACTAATAGTACATTTTTACAACATACAATGAATGTATTCTTAATTTTAGTACAAACAGTTTTTGTTAAGTACTTATTGGTTTGTTTTTAATTATGTAATTGTTTTTAATTAAGCTCACATGATTAGGTTTGCTTTGTCACTTCCTCTATGAGAGTATTTAAATGTTTTTGTTAGCTGTTTCCATTTGTATTTTCTTCTGATGAAGCTGAGGCAGGAGCCACGGCGAAAACGCTACTTTTTAAGAATAAAAACTTTTGCGTTAAAGAAGTTACTTTGAATTCTTAATTCCTTTGGTTAGAGTTGGCTTTCCGGCTACAAGGTTGCTGTTTTCCAGTTTTTTGTATCAGTTTGTTTGCTTTTTTACTACCATGGACCTGATTAACAAATATATAGGAAATCTCCAAACTCTAGACCCCACGCAATTTGGCTTTGTGAAAGGCAGATCATGCCTGCTGAACCTGGTTGACTTCTTTGAGTCAGTCACCAGGGCTGTGGATGAAGTTAAGACAGTGCATACAGCCTACCTCGATCTGGCCAAGGCCTTTGTTACCATTCTTCACTCGTGAATTATTGATAAACTCACCAAACTATGCATCAACCCCTATATCACTAGGTGGGTTACAAATTGGTTCACAGATAGAACGCACAGTGTGAAAGTAGTAGACTCCAAGTTAGAATGCCGACCAATCACAAGTGGAGTCCCCTAGGGATCGGTCCTGGGTCCTCTTCTGTTCGTCATCTACTACTCAGAAGTCCAGGCCAACACAAAGGGACTCTTGCTCACCAAGTTTGCAGATGACTGCAAGCTGGGAGCCATTATTAACTCCCCAAGTGATGCAGACATCCTACCGAAAGGTTTCACTGAGACAAATGACTGGTGTCGAAACCATGGCCTTAAGCTTAATGCCAAAAAATGTGTCGTCATCCCCTTTGGTAAAAAATCAGTTCCCCCTAATTACCACATCGATGGGAGCCTACTGAACACTGACAGTGTTATAAGAGATCTGGGGACGCAGGTTGATAGCAATCTCTCTTTCGACCACCACATTGCCACTGTGGTCAGAAAGTCCTTCTATGTGGCACATCTCATTACCAAGGGTTTTGCATCCAGGAAGAAAGGGCGTAGAGTCTCACTCTACTTTTCCCTCATTAGACCAATCATTGAGTATAATGCCTCATTTGGCATGTACCTCAATAGACACCTGCAACAGCTGGAGAGGCCATAAAAGTACTTTATGAAGAGGATCCTAGGCATTAAATACATGTCCTACATGGACAGACTCAAAAGACTCCAGCTATTCTCTGTCTCATATCGCCTACTTAGAGACGATCTTTGCTTGACTTACAAAGCCATGTCTGACCCAGGTCTGTTAGAAATGCTACATCTAAAGAAATCCTAATCCCTCCACACCACACGCTCCACAGACCTCAACGTCATTACCACAATCAACAGAACATGCTGGAGGGACAGGTTCCTCACCCAGAGACTGCTCATGCTCTGGAATAGACTTCCCATACATGTCAAGCAGAGAACCTCACTGTCCCTCTTCAAGAGAAATTTTGATGAGTGGATGGGTAATAGAAAGTTCACCCCAGGGATCACTCCAGTGGGTCTACTTGATAGCGGCACTGGGAACTAACGCCGGGTGGCATGATGCCAGGGCAATTCTATGGGCTAGGCTTGTAAAGGCTCTAGGGCCATTAGCCTAGTACACACCTATGAACTTATAAATTTATGTTGGCATTTAGGTCATGGGTTTTATTAGTTAGACTTCTGATATTTAGACACATGAACAGGAGGTCAGATGGCTTTCTGTTGGATGTTAGTTGTGAGAAGAAGCAGCTATTAGGCAGATTGGTAGTTGAGGAGTTGGTAATGGCAGGACCAGGGTTAGGGTGCATATCACCACTGAGGGCTAATCTAGATATGGCAGTAAACATAAGTTTTATAAATCTGGTAATTAACCTGTCATATTTTAGGGATATTTTTTGTTTGAATGTAACAGGTGACTGGTAGTATGGTGGGTGCATTGGGATAGAGATTGTGATGGGATGACAAGCGTAATTAGTAGGTAGGTAATGAATAGGAGTGAGAGTAAGGATGCAGTGAGAGTGGTGGGGTTTGTCTATTATGGAGTTCTGGTAGGATGTAAGATGTGCAACAGGAGTGCAGGTTAGGAGTGTAAGCAAATTAGGTAGTAGCATGACTGTGTCAGATGATTGGAAGTGGGTGGGGTACTGTGGGTGGCAGAGGTGATAAGTTACTAGTATTGTTCTGATAGCTTGCAGGATATTGGGAGGGGTTCATGCCTAGAATAACTCTATATGTAGTTGGGCGGGTGAGATTAGGGGGAAGGATGGTGCACGAAGTGAGCCCGTGCTTAGCACGGGTGAACAGAGCGGGGCTTAAACCCCTTTTGTACTGATGGGAGACTAGTAATTTAAAGATGGCTCCATAAACAGCAGGAATCTAATATAGACTTAGTATCTCAGATGGGGGGGGGTAGCAAAGAGTGTGTGAACCAGGTGCAATGCAAAGAAACCAGCCAAACCAGAGAGGCATGCAGTGGAAAGCTATGAGTGAAGGCCTCAGAGGGGCTGAGTAGTAATAAAAACTGTACTTGTAAAGTGAAGGAGAGAATAGACAGCAAAGTTTGTTAAGGTTGGAGGTGTGTCTTCACATTGATTTGGTTATTAGTAGCCAGTTTGTGCACAGATTAGAGTAGGGAGATGCATAGCAATGAAGGGAAATGTATAGATATGCAAATAGATAGGTGAGGCTCAAGTAATATAAAACTAAGGCAAACAGCACTGAAAGGGCTGCTTGAGGGCTAAGTTTAAATCACAGAGAATAGGAAGGACCTGAATTAAGTGTATACTGTTTAGTGGACAGTTAGGATTACTACACAAGCTGGGGGGGGGGGGGTGACACAAGGCTCAAACAGTCAATGTTATTAGCACGCTGAGAACTACTAAGTAACACAGCTAATGTTAAGGCTTCACTGTCATAACACATACATGTAGAATGCTTGGGTGTCCTGACCCTGTTCTTCAGGCTCAAAGGGTATATCCTTGTTTAGTTTTGCAATACTGATTCCTTCCTAGACTGTATGGGTGGGGTGGTAGCCGTGGACTGCAGAGTTGCCCAAGTGTGCTGTGAAGAGAGAGAAAAAGAGAGGGTGATGGTAGTAGAATGAGACAAAGATAGGTTAAATGAAGTAATGAGGATGTTAAAAGATACAGGTCTGAGGATAGAGTGGAGAGAGCAGGAGAGAAACAACAGCTAGCAGGAGAACAGATGCTACTGCAACAGTTTGAGAGTACTTCAACAGCTAACACATCACAGTGCCATAACTTTGTTTGGAAACAAGTTAATACATCATGCACAATACATTAGCAGCCAATTATCTTGTGCATACAAGAAAAAGTAAAATGAACACTTAACAGTACACTTGAATCAGTAGCAGAGACACAATTGCAGTACTAAATCAGTAAACACTGTTTCTAATGCCAACATCAAGTCAATTAGATTTAACTTACATTTATAACAGCAGTTTTAGTACAGCATAGCAGTATAGAGACAATATAGATGCAGTGGAAATGTCAGTAAAACACTGTTGCTGAATGGCAGAATCAAACCAGTGAAATAAACAAATAAGCAGAGCAGCAGTCAAGAATCAGAAAGTGAATATCAGTTGTATAAATCCAAGTAATTAGCTAAAAACAACACTAAGAAATTCCTGAGGTCTAATGGCTTACCAGAGAGCAGAATTCAACTGCTGATGAGTACTTGTGTACTGACGGGAGGCTATTAATTTAAAGATGGCTCCATAAACAGCAGGAACCTAATATAGACTAAGTATTGGGGGTAGGGGGCTAGCAAAAAGGGTGTGAACCAGGTGCAATGCAAAGAAACCAGCCAAACCAGAGAGACAAGCAGTGGAAAACTATGAGTGAAGGCCTCAGAGGGGGTGCTCTACTTGTAAAGTGAAGGAGAGAAGAGACAGCAAAGTTTATTAAGGTTGGGAGTGTGCCTTCACATTGACTTGCTTATTAGTAGCCAGTTCATGCACAGATTAGAGTAGGGAGATACATTAGCAATGAAGGGGAATGCATAGAGGTGCAAATAAACAGGTGGAGCTCAAGTGATACAAAATTAAAGCAAAAAGCACACTCTAACCCACTAACCACTTAAAGTGTCTCTGGACAAATTGATTTGTTCCCAAACCTCATTTGTCCTGATCCTTTCCAAATAACTCACACCACACCAAAATGGCATTTGATGGCCTTTATTAAAACATTCTCAATCACAACTTTATTGAACAACATACTTAGATTTATTCATCACATCATGAACATCCATGTAATAATTTACCAGGACGGTACATCCAGCTCACCCGGCCCCAAAATAAGCAGTATTGCCTCAACCATTCATTTAATTCCACTGATCGAAGAGTGTACAACCACTCACTTCCATCCCCAACCAATCTCCTTGAATCCAATGCCCAACACCAGAGGGGGAACAAAAGAGAGAGACAACTTTACCCCTCTTCTACACCTACCAGCCTGTCAGATGTTCTTCCCCCTCACTTACTGCAACACTTTCACCAAACCCTCCTAAAACAATGCCAAGTGAACATTACATAAATCCAATCCAAACTCAGTCAGGTGGATTCTATCCTCTCTAAACCAAACTGGGTCGTTGTCTTCAAAATTCCTATGCTCGATTATATGAATACCCAAATTCCCAAATGTTCTGACAACCTAAAATTAACAAACTGACAGGCCCACTCTATTCCTATAAAAGTATTGGCATTCCCCCAAAACAAATGTGGCACTATTTCAGACCATGCAATACACATGTCCAGAAATGTTCTCTTTATAGGTTCATAGGTTCATAGGTAGGTACTAGGCTATCTGCCCAAAGGCATTTATTATCCTAGCCAGAATGTGTTGGCTTTCGCCGCCCCCTTAGATTAGTTCCCTGTGCCTCTGTCCAGCAGAGCCACTGAAATGATCCCCAGGGTAAACTTTCTGTTTTCCATCCACTCATCAAGGTTTCTCTTGAAGAGTGCTAGTGAGGAACTCTGCCTAATGTAGATTGGAATCTTGTTCCAAAGCATGGGACGTCTCTGGGACAGGAATCTATCCCTCCAGCACATCCTATTTATTCTTGTGATGAGGTTTAGATCCCTAGAGTGTGTGGCTCGAGGGGATAAGGTTTTCTTTAGGTGGAGCATGTCCATCAATTCTGGGTTGGATGTGACCTTGTATAAAAGGCAGAGATCACCTCTGAGCAAGCGGTATGCAACCGAGTATAGCTGGAGTTTCTTCAGTCGAGCTACATAGGGCATCTGTTTGAGGCCAGTGATCCTCTTGGTGAGGTAATTCTGTGGTCTTTCCAGCTGTTGCAGGTGTCTTGTAAGGTACATCCCAAATGGGGTCTGATGAGTGATGAGTAGAGGGGCACAATGATCTCTTTTGATCTGGATGCAAACCCTTTTGTAATTAGGTGGGCCACATAGAAGGATTTACTAACCACTTTGGCAATGAGATTATCAAAGGAGAGATTACTATCTACTTGGGTCCCCAGATCCCTTATTAAGTTTTCCGTATTTAGGGGACTACCACCTATGTGGTAGTTTGTGGGTACGTTGTTATTTCCAAATGGAATAACTATGCACTTTTTGGCATTTAGCTTGAGGCCATGATTTTGACACCAGGTATCCGTCTCAGTGAGACCCTTTTGGAGGATGTCTGTGTCAGCTGATGAGTCAATTATAGCCCGTAGTTTGCAGTTGTCTGCAAACTTGGTCAGCCATAGTCCTCCTGTGCTTGTCTGTACCTCTGAGAAGTATATGCTGAACAGGCGGGGTCCTAGGACTGAGCCCTGGGGAATGCCACTTGTGACCAGTTTAGAGTTAGACCTAGCTCCTGCAACTCTCACCATGTGGGTTCTGTCCGTGAGCCAATTGGCAACCCATCTTGTGACATAGGGGTTTATGTTCAGGCTGGTGAGCTTGTCTATAATACCAGAATGGGGAATGGTGTTGAAGGCCTTTGCGAGGTCTAGGTAGGCTGTGTGTACCACCTTTCCCTCATCTATAGCCTTGGCAACTGTCTCAAAGATGTCCACCAGGTTTAGGAGGCATGATCTGCCCTTAATAAAGCCAAACTGGGTAGGGTCCAGTGTTTGGAGGTTCCCAATGGCTCTGTTAATGAGTTCCATGATGATGCGCTCCATAGCCGTGCAAACCAAGCTAGTCAGACTTATAGGGCGATAGTCCCGGGATCTGTTGTGGCTCCACCTTTGTGGAGCAGAATAACTGTTGCTGTGCACCACTCTATGGGTAGCCTGTGGAGAGGCTGAGTTTGAACAGTGTGTTTAAGTGAGGGGTTAGTTCATCTTTGAGCTCATATAGGACACAGCCTGGGACACTGTCCGGTCCCATTGATGCTGTGTTTTTGGCTTTGGCGAGAGCTATTTTAACCTGCATGTCTGTGATTTCAAGGACTCTACATTCTTTTGATATGGTTATGGGCCCTTTTGGGGGTGAGAAGGGGTAAAGTTTTCACTGAACCTGTCTGCCAGGATGTTGGCAATATCGGTTGGTTCAGTGTATTTAGATTCTTGACATAGCTAAAGAATGCCTTGTGGTTATCTCTGGACTCCTTGGCAAGTTTTCTTTCAAAGCTTGCCTTGGATGATTTTCTGAGGCATCGTAGTTTCTTGCTGATACTGATTAGGGATGTCTTCCCTTCTTGGGATTTTACTCTTTTCTGTACTAGTTTCCTCCTTCTATTGTATAGCTTGTTTATGGCAGGAGTGCACCAGACTGGTTTCCTTTTCTTAGAGGAGTGAATCTTGGTTTTTCTTGGGATAGCACGATCCATGCATTCTTGTAGGTGCCAGTAGAATGCATTAGTAAAGGATTTTGCAGATTGGACAGCATTATCCTTTAGCATGGGGGCTTTGAAACTTTCCACCTCCATCTTAAGTAACGTGAAGTTTGCTTTTGAAAAGTTTTTCACGGTGGTTTCCTTGTCCGGTGGTGGGGGCAGAATGTGGATACCCAAAGTGATTTGTTTGTGGTCAGATCAAACCAGTGAGGGGTTGACCTCCAGTGTGGAACACCGGTCGCTCATGTTGGTGATGACCAGGTCCAATATGTTGTCACCTCTGGTAGGAGTGTTGACCAATTGTTCCAGGGTGTTTGAGTTTATAAATTCAAGGAAATGTTGGGCAAGGGAGTTAGTACCTGAGTAGTTCTCCCAGTTAATGTTTGGGTAGTTGAAATCACCCAATATTAGGGTGTTTGGTAGGACCTTTCTGTTACCCAGTGTTTCCAGAAATGCAGAATGGGGGTCCTGGGACATAGTGGGTGATCAGTAGCAAGCTACAATTTGAATTGCAGTTTTGCCCATTGTTAGTTGCACATGGATAATCTCTGAAGCATTGTGCTGTGCCACTAACCTGGAGGTGTGGGTATCCTTGATGAATATGGATACTCCCCTGCCTTTTGTATTTCAGTCCGTGTGTGGCCAAAAGTTATGGTATAAGTTGTAGCCTGGTAGTGCTGGGGTGTTCTCTGGAGCCTTAAATCAGGTTTCTGTTACTGCACATATTTCAATTTTCTCCATACTGAAGAGTGCCTTGCGTGGTTGCATTTTGAAGTTTAGACTTCTGGCATTGAGTAGTATTACCCTCAGATTTTTATTACTTGTGCTATTTATGGCAGTGGGTTTGTCTTTTGAGTCTTGCCTAAAAAAGGCACTATGGGGGTGGCAAGAGCCTTGGCCAGTATTTGAAAGTTTAAGGGGGACAGGTGCAAGCCATCTCTAGTGAAGCAGTGTGGATTGTCGAGCATGTCATCCCAGGCAGACAGACACTGGATCCCCTTTGAATGACACCAGAAACTTAGCCAGTTGTTGAAATTGATCATTTTTTTCTTTACACCGTGGTATCATTCTTGGTGAGGGCAGGATGCTACTCAGGGTCAGGGTCATACCAGCCTGGGCTACATGATCAGAGAGCTCTTCCATGTCTCTTTTCATGTAGTCCAGGGAGGTATGGCTCAGGTCATTCACACCAACATGGACAATGACAGAGTCATATTTGTACTTGTTCTGGAGTGACCTGAGTGCTTGTGTTATGTGGTGGATCCTGGCACCCAACAGGCAGCTAAAGTAACCTTCTCCTTGTTCAGCCTAGTGAGTGGGACATCAATGTGCCTGACTATAGAGCCACCTATTACTAGTATGTTGGGTATGTTATTTTGCCTTGAGGGCTGTGATTGCGTGGCACACTGGTTTTGTGAAGTATGTATTTCATGGTTTGTGTTGGGGGGTGGAGGTTGCTTGGATGTCTGCTTTGGAGGGCTCTGTTGCTTTTGCAGATTTTTATTTAGAGCCTCCGAGTATGTTTTCATGTATTTACGTGTATTTTTTGCTGGTGCTGGTTTAATGGGTCTATGTGAGACTGGTGGTGTGATGCCAGTATTTCCCTTCTCCTCTTGACTGTCTGATCCAGTCTTCGTTTGAGAGAGCTTAGCCTCCAGTTTGGCTGTATAGTTGCATCTCTCGCATGTATTAGTGTTTGGTGGTAGGAGCAGAGGGTTGTCTGTGTACATGAGGCAGTTGTAACATTGCCTCAAAATGCCCAGATTCACCAGTTGGACTGGAGAGTACACCTGAAACTGCATTTTGGACATGCCAGGATAGGTACAGTAAACTGTTTTAATGAATGGCTGGTAAGATCGAATAGAGAGCCTTGTCCTTCTGTAGTGCTAGGGTTTATAAGTGATAGCTATGAGTTTTGAGTAAATGCTGGACTGAGAACTGAATGGCTTGAGTGCTTAAGTTGAAAGTTTGTCTAGTTCCAAAGGAAAAATTGAAGAAGAGACTTTGTGGAGCCGGGAATAGTTATACCCTACCTAACCGGCGCTGCCCGGTGTGCAAAACCGGGCAAATGCAGTTTCTATAGCAGGGAAATGAAAGAGATAGACATTAGCCCAAAATGGCCAATAAACTACTACTTTCTGGGCTGAAACCACTCCTCCAGGGACATATAGGCTGCTCAAAACTCCCTTCTCTCACAGGTGAACAGAGAAACTTCCTTCTATCCAAGTAAGGTATGGGCAAACACAGAGATTTATAACACAGCCCTGAATTCACTACTAACCTGAAAACTGGACTATACTAGCTTAGAAAGGTGGGAAACAAGTATATATATATTTTTTTCAGAAAATAAAGCAGATACAATAAAAAACACTTTAAATGCGCATAAAAATATGCTTATTGTTATATATCTCAGTTCAGAGTTGTAATCAATGCCTCTAGTAATAAAGTAGGAAGAAACACAAATACAGTAAAAGCAGATGAATAAAGTGCATTTTTTTTCTTTATATATAAATCAATAGAAAGCAAACAATCTGATTTAAACAAGTTACCCAATTAACCAGGAGAAAAACTCAAAACTGAGCCCTATTCCAGCAGTCTTCAATCAGACAAGTTCTAACTGCACACTCCCACTACTACTTACTACTTTAAGATAGCTAAATTCTCCCAATATCATATACACCAACTGATGTTTTGGAATTACCCCCAGTCTGTGACTCCTCCACAGGTTGATGCTATCTGAGGCCTCTGATCCCATGCCACATGACTCTCCACCCGAAATGATTTAAATCCAGCTCACTGCCATCTGGGCTAACTGCAGCCTGCCTCATCATCTCCAATGAATATAGGAATGACCCAGAATGACAACTGTCTTTCCTAAAAAAAATAAATATATTAATGACCAGATTAACCAATTATCTAATATAAGACAAAAAGGCATTTGAAGACCAACACCCAACCCTCTTAGTAACCTCCAATGACCTACTTTTTTTCTCACCAAATCGGAAGGCCCTCCAATGTGGAAAGAATTAGTTGAATACCTTCTCATCACACACAAAAACTGATTTCTCATTATCAACGTACCCTTTTTGACTGAAAAAAACAAATCCTGTGGATTCCCAATACGAGACCACTGTAGCATCCCAGCCCACCCCACTGGGCTCAACAACTCATTTCTGTGCTTCGCCAAAACAATGTGCACGCCCCTCTCCATCTGGTCTGTCTTAGATCTATGTAACCATTCTCTCCTGATGAAGGGAATACCATCACATCCTGCTAAACCAGCAACCCCAACAACTGTGATACCCTAAATGCCCCATGATACATCCATAACAATGTTACCCACAAACTGTAATCTCATGAATCACCATTCGTTAATTCTAAACCCATAAACAAAACATTAACTGTCTGTCATGTCATCAGCCATCATCTGTCTGTCCTACCATTGGTAACTCTACCCCAGCCTTTCAACACACAAGCTACTGTCCATGATTTCATCACATCCTGCATCTCTGCCCCCTGTACAAATATACTAATAGCAGCGGGAGCCACCTTAAACAACTGGGCCACCTTACCTTGTCCCCAAGCCCAGGATAAATACTGCAATAACAATGTCTCTGACCAAACTCTCTCTTTCTCACACAGCTGAAAACAAATTTATCAAAATCACATAAAACTCTACCATACATTATACACCTTCCTTGTAAAAGTACCCAAGAATGTTGCACCAAATGTCTCGTTACTTCAGTCTGAATTGTCACACCTGGTTCGGCAACATGACTGGTTCGCTCACTGCCTCCAGGACTAACTGCCATAACATAGAAAACTGAAAATGAGGTAAACTGTCAGCAATCCCATTCTTAACACCTGCAAGTGGGAAATTCATATCTGCTATATTTCCTGATCTTTCTTAGCCCTTTGACATAATGTCACACAACAAACTCATTAATGTTCTTTCTGATCTAAATCTTAGCAAATCCACTATTTTCTGGTTCCAAAGTTATCTAACAGGTCGACAACAAGCAGTTCAATGACAGCAGGACCTTTTTCCTGTAACTCTATGCATACCTCTCAACTATACAAATTTTCACTGAATGTCTAGATATTTGGCTCATATTTTTGGCCTGTTCTTCTGTTTTCCTGGCAAATCACTGGGATACTCTCAGGATTGTAGTCCTCAAATAATGACATACATTTGAGTGTCAGACTTCAAATCGTTCAGAAAATGTATATTAAAACAAATCCTGTTATTCTAGCAACTGTCTAAAAGTTTATAACAGCAATATTCAAAATATGTCCCTATTTGTACCCCCATGTTGTCAAGCCTTGTCCAGAGTTTGTGCATTAAGAGATTGAAAGGTATGACTCTATGGGTTCCCCAAGGTTCTATCCTAGGCCCCTTACTGTCCTCCCTCTTTACTAACAGCTTACATACTTCTGCACTCCACATTTCAGTTATCCAATATGCAGATGATTCCACACTAACATGTGATGCTTCATCTCTTAAGAAACTCCATTCACTAACACAATCTTCCTTTTATTCTGCTGAAACATGACTTACTAAGTCCCAACTAATTCTAAACCCTAATAAAACTAAACATCCACTTTTCCTGCCTACAAAATATACACCACCCACTCTCCTTTTTAATATCATATCTAAGAATAATGCAATCATCTCTCCTGTCACTCACACTAAAACTACGAAGGGAAGAGATTGACTGTAATATGAAATTTGACATCCACATCTCCAACACCATAAAAAAGGTTCACAAAAACTGGGCCTTCTATACAGAAATAAACAGTTTCTTACAAAAAAAACACTAAGGCCTTATACTCACCTCATCTCAACACTTCTCTATGCATCACTACTGCTCGGTAATCTAAGAAAAACAGACATAGCAAAATCTGAGTCCTTTTACAACAAAATAGCTAGGTTTGCCACACAGGTCACATCACTGTTTAGCCTTAAAGCAACTTAATTGGCTAGAACTGCCCCAACTCCTTCTATACAACCAACTTGCTCTAGCCCAAAATATTCTGCGTCACCCTGATAACACCTCTGCACTACAGGGGCTACTTTATCCTCACACCAGCTATAGGACTATTTGCTCCAATAATAGATTCCTCCTAGACATTACTAAAACAAATAATACTGCTGGTGAACCTTTTTCTCAAATGCTATAGCTAAAAAATGGAATACATTACCCACAAACCTAAGAACTACATCCTACATAATACAATTAAAAAAAACTCAAAGCTTACTTGGCAAGTAAATGGCTCAGTTCATGTTCCAGTCCTGGATCGAAGTACCCTGAACCTCACATTCTATCCACACCTATATTTCACTCCACTGCAAACTTGAGTCAGTAAATTATATACTTTCTATTCTGTTCTACCTCTATCATCATCTCAATAATGTAATCAACACATCTCTGCCTGGTGTAAATAGTAACATTTGTATAATTCTTATTCTTTTGATTCTTATTGCCTTTATTTTCTGACAACTGATATACTGAGTTGCTCTATATCTCTAACATACTAAATATTAGATATGTTCTATATGTTCGGTCATTTCTTCTATCATAAGGCATTTTTACATACTTATATATGTTATGAATTTGTAACTTTGTATAAATTATGTGTATCCTTCAATGGGTCTATATTACATGAACGAGCGATCAAAATGTCGAGTAAAAGATACGCGACATACTTTGATCGACCGTTCATGTAATCAGAACCTCCAAATGTTGAAATATGGAGTTCTGAAATGTTTTGGTCGGCCTTCGTGGTGAGTGTAGCGTGTGACATAAACACACTTTACTGTCAGGAATGGCTTCGTAAAAGGCTGCTTTATTTAATATACCAACTCTGAGATCGCTGTACACTGGGGAAAGGGCAATTTCCTGGTAATCAAATTGCCATTGCCCCAATGTACAGCGATCTTGGTGTTGGTATATTTAGTTATGGGTGGTGTGAGGGGCAAAACCCCCCACTTTGTTTTAAATGTATGTGTGTTTGTGTAGGTGTTTGAGTGATGTGAGTGTGTAGAGGTTTTAGGGGTTAAGTAAATTAAATGCCTTAACAGTAATTATTTGAACCTAAGGTTTGCCTAAAATAAGTATAAACAGCATGGAGTTCTTCAATTAGTTTCATAATATAAAATTAGCCTGATACATATCAAATGCCATATAACATTTAAGTCAATTGTCCATATGTCATCAGTGCTTAGAGACTTTGATTGAGCACATTTGCATATCAGGATTCATGATTCCACAAAGGAAGCAATAAATCAATCAAAAAGGTCAGGACAGCATGAGGTGACAGTTTTTATAAGTGACAATGTATCATTATAACCAGAAGTTTCCACCGCACTAGTAGTGTAGGTATTATACACATATGACACAGTTAAAGTCTAGTCATGCTTTCTCTAATACATGTTTAATAAGGAGCTGCCTTATAAGTGCATATCACAGACATGTGGATATACAGGGTAAGTGACAACCACAGCCATAGTGGCACTTAAGCACACAATGCCAGTGTTTGCACTTCTCTTGTACATCTTTCTCACTGCTGTTTGTAGATGTACTTCTGTGCCTTTGTGATAAGCCATGTCTGAAAAAGATCCTTCTTATATTAGTTTATGTAACTGGAAACAGAAAAATAATTAATAGGAAATGAATTGCAGATGGTGCTGGATGTCCCTTATAACTGTGGCTGATGGTCCTAACAGGTATCTGAGAACAGCAGAAAAGTAGTAGAGAAGTAGTTCAGATGCAGAAACATATGTTGGACCCTTCAGGAAGCACTTCTGCTGTCTTGATAACTCTGACATTGCCATGTACTATATACTTCATAAAGGAAATTGCATTGTGGCGGTGTGTGTGCTTGCTGTTGTTGTTGTAGCATCTTTCAGCTTTTCCCGGTTAGGGGTCGCCACAGCAGAACTCCGGCCGGCTAATGATTAACAGTAGATTTTTACATGCCGAGTTGCCAGCCCTGATGCACAACCTTCAACGAAGGTGCACCCTTTCACGCATGTCTCCACACAGAAGACGCTTTAGCTGAGAATCGAACTGGACAACGTCTTACTGTGAGGTGACAACGCTACCGCAGCACCACCAGTGTGTGTACTATATTCCATAATTCAGTTTTGCAACATAGCATCCATCAAGGCTAATTGCTCCATATGCAGCATGCTCATCAACATCTGGGACACACAATGTGAGAAGAAGACAGACACAGAGAATGCAGATGATGCCATAGCAACACTACGCACAGGACGGATCTTGTGTGACTGCGCCACCGTTGATATAATGAAAGTGTCATATGGGGTGGGTATAGCATGGGTATCACATCACAAACAGCCATAGATCAAAGATAACATCCAGTTTTAAGCACATCAAACTATTTTGTAGACACCATTTCCTACAAAATTTGCAGTACAACATATACAGGCACAAAATTCAGGATGAGATTGAGCTTCAGAACATCCAACTATAATTAAACCTCATCCACATGGTACTATCAAAGATTTGTGGAATTTTGCCCAAGTTTCTAGAAAGTACCCCCCCCCCCTCAACAAGTATGCTCCTCACAACTCCAGGCATTGTCTATTTCTGGGCAGTCTACCATTTCAATGCTAGAAAAGAACCACAAAATGAAAGGCTTAAGCAAAAAAGTCATTTAACCAACTCAGTCCTCTGAAAACAGAAGCCATTTAACATATATACATCCATAAAATATGATAAACATCCAAGGACTGTTTACAATTAAATTCTGCAAATGTTAATGCATGATATAGTAAATATTAAATAACTTTTTGAAAAGTCTATAATACGGCATGCATGCACATACATCTGCTTTTAACCTAAAAGAGTTTTAAACTTCTGTTTGGTCATGGACAACTGTATAATTATCGTGTCCATTTCCAGTGCCCCCCCCCCCCCCCCACACACACACAAAAAAAGTCTCCCTGATGGCCTGGTTGATATAAAAATTTCAGCATATTTCCTACATACATTTCCTTGCCTGATTTATTATTCAAAAAGCAAGTCATACCTCAAAGCAAGTCATAACTCGAAGGTCTCAACAACATTTTTTGCAAACTTAACAATTACACTGTCTTCTTACATTTAATCTGCAATGGCTTATGATCTGTTTCTACTAACAAAGCCTTTCCATAAATGTAGCCATGGAACTTGTTCACGCCAATAAACTGTAGCAAGTAGCTCTTTTTTTTGGTCATTTAATTGAAGGTCTTGATGCACAAAATATTTTTCCTACCTAAAGGATCACTTCACCAGTACATTCCAGCTAGAGTCTTTTTGTAATGTGACTGACTTTTTTATAGAAAGGACTTCATTGTGGTCATTATAGTGGTTCAAAGGTTAGTCCTAAGCTAACTGCCCTTGCGAGCCATTTTAAGCTTAATCAATTATCCCTTGTGAGACTCAAACCCTGCACCTTGTCTTTGCAAGGCAACCACCTTAACCATTAGGCCACCCTCCCAACCCTATTAACTATTTAAGAATTTCAAAGAACTTTTCTTGTTCTGTATTCAAGTACTGTTCCACACTAAAGTTCAAT